>NW_027127864.1:0-7850 GCF_037325665.1 Littorina saxatilis | reverse complement strand
ATAATTCCTGGCACTGCTCAGAAGCGGAATCTGGTTCAGCCCTGTCAACGTCCGGTCGCAATCTCACACACTCCAGCCTCGTCATGAGTTGACGGGGTCACCGACCTGCCATTCAGCCAATAAAATGGGTCGGAAACGTCACGTGACCCCTCTTTGCACGTCACTGCCCGCATACCTCTGGACAAACAAGTGTCTGGTTCAGATTGGTTTGGCGTGGTCCGACTTGTGCCTCTTATTCGTTACAGTTGGGGTCCCGGGAGCGAAACAAAATGTCACACGTCAGTTACGGGCTATTTCCGAGTAGCTACGAACGTAAACAGAAGTTCCGATGTGTTCGGATGCTTATCGATTTGAGTTGTCGTTCGTGTCTCGCTGACCCAGCACACGGTAGTGCTAGAATGAGTGCAATCCGAGCTACGAACTTTGCCGATTGCAATCTAGAAATGATCGTCACTGCTGCAGGGTCAATGTGTGAATGAATAGGATAGAGCGAAAAGAATTGCACTCAGCACTGCACTCGCTCACTCCATGCTGAGGCTCATAAACTCCCAGCCTGCAGAACATCATACAGACAGCAGTCTTTCTTTCCTCGCACCATTGGCGAATGGAACGCCCTCCCACCACAGGCAGTTGTAACAGTGTACAGTCAGAATCACCAGCATCAGCGTGTGCCAGTATGGTTTGTGGCTCCCATACGCGTGCATGCTTTTTAATTATATTTAGTCAAGTTTTGACTAAATATTTTAACATCGAGGGGGAATCGAAACGAGGGTCGTGGTGTATGTGTGTGTGTGTGTGTGTGTGTGCGTGCGTGCGTGCGTGCGTGCGTGCGTGCGTGTAGAGCGATTCAGACCAAACTACTGGGCCGATCTTTATGAAATTTTACATGAGAGTTCCTGGGATTGATATCCCCGAACGTTTTTTTTCCTTTTTTCGATAAATGTCTTTGATGACGTCATATCCGGCTTTTCGTGAAAGTTGAGGCGGCACTGTCACGCCCTCATTTTTCAACCAAATTGGTTCAAATTTTGGTCAAGTAATCTTCGACGAAGCCCGGACTTCGGTATTGCATTTCAGCTTGGTGGCTTAAAAATTAATTAATGACTTTGGTCATTAAAAATCTGAAAATTGTAAAAAAAAATAAAAATTTATAAAACGATCCAAATTTACGTTTATCTTATTCTCCATCATTTTCTGATTCCAAAAACATATAAATATGTTATATTTGGATTAAAAACAAGCTCTGAAAATTAAATATATAAAAATTATTATCAAAATTAAATTGTCGAAATCAATTTAAAAACACTTTCATCTTATTCCTTGTCGGTTCCTGATTCCAAAAACATATAGATATGATATGTTTGGATTAAAAACACGCTCAGAAAGTTAAAACAAAGAGAGGTACAGAAAAGCGTGCTATCCTTCTTAGCGCAACTACTACCCCGCTCTTCTTGTCAATTTCACTGCCTTTGCCATGAGCGGTGGACTGACGATGCTACGAGTATACGGTCTTGCTGAAAAATGGCATTGCGTTCAGTTTCATTCTGTGAGTTCGACAGCTACTTGACTAAATATTGTATTTTCGCCTTACGCGACTTGTTGGAGGGTGTATTTTAGTTTTACGACAAGAAAAAGAAGTTATTTCCTTCAAAACATCCAAAATATCCGTATTAGATGTTGTCGTTGAACATGTGTTGCACACAGCAAACATTTTGAAATCTCCGAAGCTGCTTGCAAAGATGACGCAGAGATCTGTACAGTATCTCTGGATGACGCAAGGATAGTGTTGGACTCGGCTCTTTGACTTGGTAAACATCGGAACTTCCGATTACGTTCGTAGTTACTCGGAACCAGCCTTGGGGATTGAAAGCCCGCAACTGACGTGTGAAAAAAAAATTCGCGTCCCGGGACCCTCCAGGTGCTGCGTCTGTGGGGTGCCCTGGTTCTTCTTTGGGATGTTTGTAAAAGAAAGAGAGAATGGTTCATGTCGCACAGGCTAAATTTTTCACCTCTGTAGGACCACATATGGGTTATATGATTCGAGTTTTACGCTCTCACGGCTTTTGATGAGATACACAAGTGTATGCGTGTTTAGGTGGTATCAGCCATCTGCACTTATGACCGAGATCGTTTACGTGCCATTGTAGTGACACGGGGATGGGACATGGCTTCCGTCTCTGGGTCTGCACATTAAGTTGACCCGTGTCCGCCCCGGCCCGAATTCGAACCTGCGACCTCAGGATCACAACTCCAGTGCTCTACCAACTGAGCTACCGGGCCCGTTGTTTGTATCATCCTTTTAGGGCGGGGATGTAGCTCAGTCGGTAGCGTGCTGGATTTGTAACCAGTTGGCCGCTGTCAGCGTGAGTTCGTCCCCACGTTCGGCGAGAGATTTATTTCTCAGAGTCAACTTTGTGTGCAGACTCTCCTCGGTGTCCGAACACCCCCGTGTGTACACGCAAGCACAAGACCAAGTGCGCACGAAAAAGATCCTGTAATCCATGTCAGAGTTCGGTGGGTTATAGAAACACAAAAATACCCAGCATGCTTCCTCCGAAAAACGGCGTATGGCTGCCTAAATGGCGGGGTAAAAAACGGTCATACACGTAAAATTCCACTCGTGCAAAAACACGAGTGTACGTGGGAGTTTCAGCCCACGAACGCAGAAGAAGAAGAAGAAGAAGAAGTATCATCCTTTTGAGAATAAATGGGTTATGCATCGGAATAGTTGCTTGTAACTGAGAGCCATTTTCAATTAGGAGACGGGTTAGTTTGACGATGAGGCAAAACGCGATATGCTACCCAAGAACAGACCCCAAAAAAACGTGTCTTTAGGCAGCAGACATCGATCCTGTCGTCATTTTAGTAAGAGCAGAGAAAAACCAATAATGAGTGAATGGAAGCCATAGGTATATGGAACACGAAATACGTAGGGGTCATTTATTCACTGTGATGCAGTTTCGTTTTTACCTTTATCGCTAACCAATGGACCTAAAGGGCACGACAAACAGACCGACAAACTGATAGACAGACAGACAGACAGACAGTCAGACAGATAGACAGACAGACAGTCCGACAACCAGGCTGAGACAAAGACACAGTGCGGATTTCATTAATATGTTTGCCATAAGCAAGAGGTGTGTGTATGTGTGTGTGTCTGTGTGCGTGTGTGTGTGTGTGTGTGTGCGTGTGTGGGTGTGTGTGTGTGTGTGTGTGTGTGTGTATGTGTGTGTATGTGTGTGTGTGTGTGCGTGTGTCGGGTATGTGTGTGTGTTGGGTGAGATTGTGTGTGTGTGTGTGTGTGTGTGTGTGTGTGTGTGTTGGGTGAGTGTTGGGTGTGTGTGTGTGTGTGTGTGTGTGTGTGTGTGTGTGTGTGTGAGGTGTGAGGTGTGTGTGTGTACCCACGTTTCCACATGTTTGGTTGCCTAAATCACCATAAGGCAATCATCCACACGTGGATGGCAACCTAAACTCTGGATGGCAACCTAATTGTGTGGATGGTCGCTTCATTTAACACCGTTAAATTCACTTTTTTGACGGAAAGAATGTCATAACAATGTTCAAAATGACATTCTTTCCGTCCTCTATAGGCGACGAAATAGGTCAAATTTTGTGCATTTTTTAGTGCAAAATTCTTCGATGACGGAGCGAGTACTGCACCCAGTGCTGTTGTAGTGCAAGTGCACTAGAAAGGCACTACACCCAGTGCCGCCTCTTAGGTAACCATCCACACTTCAGGTATGTGTGTGTGTGTGAGAGAGAGCTTGAGTATGTGAACGTGCATGCGTGCGCACGTGCGTATGAGTGTGTGTTTGTGGTGTGCGCCTGTGTCTGTGATTGTGTGTAAGTGTTTCTATGTGTATTTGCGGGTGACACGACTTTTGAGCGCCAACATTTGAGCGCCAACATTTGAGCGCCGCACATTTTAGCGCCGCACTTTTGAGCGCCGCACATTTGAGCGCTGCGACATTTCAGCGCCGCACTTTACAGCGCCGTACATTTGAGCGCTGCGACATTTCAGCGCCGCACTTTACAGCGCCGTACATTTGAGCGCTGCGACATTTCAGCGCCGCACTTTACAGCGCCGTACATTTGAGCGCTGCGACATTTGAGCGCCCCACTTTACAGCGCCGGACATTTGAGCGCCGTAGGTGTCATTGTGTGCTGTTTTCTGAATAGTCGTTATTTGATCCGTTATTTTGCGTGTTTGTTTGTTTATGTGTGATGGTGTTTATGTTTATGGTGTAGTCTGTAACACACACACACACACACACACACACACACACACACACACACACACTCACACACACACACACACACACACACACACACGCACACACCGACACACACACACACACACACTCACACACACACACACACACACACACACGCACACACACAAACACACACACACACACACACGCACAAACACACACACACACACACACACACCAGGGAGAACAAAAATTTGCATATTTTTATTGACGACTGAACATGAACAACGGGCGCGCTGGCACATTAAAATCACCGGGATGACTAAAAGCACTTAAATGATCTAAAACATGAAGGTGAAGGCCAGACCTTCCATTGTGTCGATCAAGCCACGCTGGCCAGCATACTTTTGCATACTTTTATTGACGACTGAACATGAACAACGGCCGCGCTGGCACATTAAAATCACCGGGATGACTAAAAGCACTTAAATGATCTAAAATATGAAGGTGAAGGCCAGACCTTCCATTGTGTCGATCAAGCCACGCTGGCCAGCATTGTATTGCACAATGATCCGTTTGGCACGCACCTGCAGGTCTCTGTACTTCCGGCGCTTGGGGGCGGGAGCCTGGCATGCCAGAAGGCGGGTGATGTCGGCCTGCACAAGGATCTGTTCTTTCTTGAGCGCAGCGATAAGCCGCCACAGGCTCGGTGAATGCGCCCCGAGGAGGCCCTGGAAGGCGTTGTGAAACCCTTCAACGCTGTTGTTGGACTTAGCATTGTCCGTCAGGGTCCTTTCGTGAAGGTTCCACATCTGCACAGCAAACATCGGTTGATGGCGTGGTCCACGACGTCGAGGACGTCCAATGTATGTGTCCTCGAAATAATCTATGATCGGTTGGGCACGTGCGTCCCAGAAAACCGATGTGGGGTCAAACACAGTTTCGAATGCATTCTCAACGTCTGCAGGAGGAAGGTAGGCGAGAGCTGGCAGCATTCTCATCAATTTTGCAAACTCTTCCTCATCTCTGTACACAGTTGCGAGTCCATGGTCTTGGATGTGTCGCCAGACATTCTGTGCCAGATGGAAGTGACAACCCGTCAGCTGTAATCCAGGGAAAGTTTCATCGAACGCTGAAACCGCGGCTCTTTCGAAGTCGGTCATCAACGTGCTTGGCGCAATGCCTGGTCTCAGCGTAACCAAAGCTTGGAGAAGTCTATCATATGTGGCACTAGACTTACTTGGAAGCAGGGCAAAAACAACAGGAATTGTCGATCCCATGTAAAGCACGTGAATCGAATACACCTGAGTAAAGTACCCCGGGGCCACCTTGAATGTCCCATCTGCGAACCAGTCTTTCTGCTCAAACAACAACTGAAGACCATCAGGTGTGGCGAAAAGAAGAATCCTGTCCGCTCCTCGACCAGAGTCGTTCGCCAGGAAAGTAGTTCCGTCTGTGAGAACCTGCCACACATATAAAAAAATATGCTAAGTGTGTGTATGTGTGTATGTGTCTGTGTGTATATATATATGTGTGTGTGTGTGTGTGTGTGTGTGTGTGTGTGTGTGTGTGTGTGTGTGTGTGTGTGAGAGAGAGAGAGAGAGAGAGAGAGAGAGGGGGGGGGGGGGAGCGCGCACATGCCTGTACTGGCACACAGCTTACACACGCACACACACACACACAAACACACACACAAACACACACACACTCACCTTCATGTCCTCTGGGATTTGACCAAGTTCTGCAAGCGTGGCTGGTAACCTGGGCAAGTTGTTGCGTTGCCGCTGTCGTTGAATAGACCTTGTCATGGAAAACTTGCTGGGAAGACTTAGCACTGTAGCTTGAGATAATCCGTCGTGGACATCCGCCAGAATTTGACGAGTGGCATCCCGCGTTGTGTGTGCTTGGGACTTCATGCGATTTAAGGCCTTGTCAGCCTCCACTTTTGGAAGATTTGGGGCATGCTGATGGTCTCCGATCTCGTGTACTACCTCCCCATTCCTTGTATGTATCCTGGCTTTGCAGAGTTTTTGGTCGCATCTCCAAAAGAGCAATTCGGGATCATTCGAGCTCCTCTTGTCAAAGCGGAATGCATAACCGCCAACAGTCAATTTTTCTTTATTTCTTTTGCTCAGGTACGTTTCTGCCATCTTACCGCTAGTCTCAGTACAAGTGCTGTGGTTGAAACTAATACAGTGCTCTGCTCCTTAGCTGTGCGACAGCAATTCACATCGCCTATTCCGTACGTGTGAGTGACATCGATGTGTGAGTTCATTCTCACGCAGGTTACAGTGTGTGTGTGTGTGTGTGTGTGTGAGTTCATTTCTGTACGAGCGTACTCTGCTCCTTAGCTGTGCGACAACAGTTCACATCGCCTATTCCGTACGTGTGACATCCCATATAATAATAATAATAATAATAATAATAATAATTAAGTAGAAGTGCAGTGCCTGGCACTGCATACCCCAAGCGAAGGAGCCATCATTGAGAGAGAGAGAGAGAGAGAGAGAGAGAGAGAGAGAGAGAGAGAGAGAGAGAGAGAGAGAGAGAGAGAGAGAGAGAGGTTCCACACCTAGAAATCTTGTCAGTTGTTGTGGTTGTTGTTGTGGCTGTTGTGTTTGTTGTTGTTGTTGTTTTGATGACAATACTGTCCTTTTTTGTGTGTAATGTTCTTGTTGTTGTTTTGTTGTTATTGTTTCATACTTGTTTACTCTATCTCTCTCTCTCTCTCTCTTTAGTCTCTCTCTCTCTCTCTCTCTCTCTCTCTCTCTCTCTCTCTCTCTCTCTCTCTCTCTCTCTCTCTCTGTTTATGATGATATCTTTCCTCGGAAAATGCAGTGCTTTGGATGGTAAATGCATATATGTTTGGCAGAGAGAGAGAGAGAGAGAGAGAGAAATAGAGAGAGAGAGAGAGAGAGAGAGAGAGAGAGGGAGAGAGAGGGAGAGAGAGAGAGAGAGAGAGAGAGAGAGAGAGAGAGAGAGAGAGAGAGAGAGAGAGAGAGAGAGAGAGCGATTACAAGCAAATGACGAAGTCTCGTCCAACATCTCGTGCTACGAGATATGATGTACACCTAGATTACCTGATTACAAGTAAATAACGAAGTCTCGTCCAACATCTCGTGCTACCAGATTTCATGTACACCAAGATTACCTGATTACAAGCAAATGACGAAGTCTCGTCCAACATCTCGTGCTACGAGATTTGATGTACACCTAGATTACCTGATTACAAGTAAATAACGAAGTCTCGTCCAACATCTCGATATCTTCAGTAAGGGACAACGGACCTTTTCACAAATGTTCATAAAAATCGGTTGAGAAATGGAAAATAACGGTTTTTAATGGATTTTTGTTGTTGGTGGTTGTGGTGGTGGTGTCGTTGTAGTTGTTGTTGTTGTTGTTGTTGTTGTTGTTGTTGTTGTTGTTAGTGGTGGTGGTGGTGGTGTTGTTGTTTTTTTGTTGTTGGTGGTGGAGGTGTTGTTGTTGTTGTTGTTGTTGTTGTTGTTGTTGTTGTTGTCGTCGTCCATCATATCAACCAACTCACCAGGATTGCAAGTAATTCACGGTGTCTCTTACAACATCTCGTTGTTGGTGGTTGTGGTGGTTGTGGTGGTGGTGTCGTTGTAGTTGTTGTTG
>NW_027127863.1:5000-18147 GCF_037325665.1 Littorina saxatilis | reverse complement strand
ATAAATGTCTTTGATGACGTCATATCCGGCTTTTCGTGAAAGTTGAGGCGGCACTGTCACGCCCTCATTTTTCAACCAAATTGGTTGAAATTTTGGTCAAGTAATCTTCGACGAAGCCCGGGGTTCGGTATTGCATTTCAGCTTGGTGGCTTAAAAATTAATTAATGACTTTGGTCATTAAAAATCGGAAAATTGTAAAAAAAAATAAAAATTTATAAAACGATCCAAATTTACGTTTATCTTATTCTCCATCATTTGCTGATTCCAAAAACATATAAATATGTTATATTCGGATTAAAAACAAGCTCTGAAAATTAAATATATAAAAATTATTATCAAAATTTTTTTTTCGAAATCGTTTTAAAAACACTTTCATCTTATTCCTTGTCGGTTCCTGATTCCAAAAACATATAGATATGATATGTTTGGATTAGAAACACGCTCAGAAAGTTAAAACGAAGAGAGGTACAGAAAAGCGTGCTATCCTCAGCGCAACGAATATCCCGCTCTTCTTGTCAATTCCACGGGCACTGCCTTTGCCACGGGCGGTGGAGTGACGATGCTACGAGTATACGGTCTTGCTGCGTTGCGTTGCGTTCAGTTTCATTCTGTGAGCCTCAGCTACTTGACTAAATATTGTATTTTCGCCTTACGCGACTTTTTTTTTAACTTTCTGAGCGTGTTTTTAATCCAAACATATCATATCTATATGTTTTTGGAATCAGGAACCGACAAGGAATAAGATGAAAGTGTTTTGAAATTGATTTGGACAATTTAATTTTGATAATAATTTTTATATATTTAATTTTCAGAGCTTGTTTTTAATCCGAATATAACATATTTATATGTTTTTGGAATCAGCAAATGATGGAGAACAAGATAAACGTAAATTTAGATCGTTTTATAAATTTTTATTTTTTTTTACAATTTTCCGATTTTTAATGACCAAAGTCATTAATTAATTTTTAAGCCACCAAGCTGAAATGCAATACCGAACCCCGGGCTTCGTCGAAGATTACTTGACCAAAATTTCAACCAATTTGGTTGAAAAATGAGGGCGTGACAGTGCCGCCTCAACTTTCACGAAAAGCCGGATATGACGTCATCAAAGACATTTATCAAAACAATGAAAAAAACGTATGGGGATATCAATCCCAGGAACTCTCATGTCAAATTTCATAAAGATCGGTCCAGTAGTTTGGTCTGAATCGCTCTACACGCACGCACGCACACACACACACACACACATACACCACGACCCTCGTTTCGATTCCCCCTCGATGTTAAAATATTTAGTCAAAACTTGACTAAATATAAAAAAGACATCCGGGGATATCATTCCCAGGAACTCTCATGTCAAATTTCATAAAGATCGGTCCAGTAGTTTAGTCTGAATCGCTCTACACACACACACGCACAGACAGACACACACACACACACACACACACACACACACACACACACACACACACACACACACACAAATACACACACACACACACACACACACACACACACACACATTAGCATTATTTTATGTTTTAGCATTGTATAATGCATTATTATTATTTGTTGTTTGTTGTGTCAATAACTTTACTGGTTCATGACAATAAACATTATTCTATTCATTATTCTATTCTATTCTATTCACACACACACACACACACACACATACACCACGACCCTCGTCTCGATTCCCCCTCTATGTTGAAACATTTAGTCAAAACTTGACTGAAATAATGTAAAAACGGAGGTATTAAACAATGGCGACTGCACGTGAGAGGGAACAATAAAGAGACCAACAAGAGGCGAAGCCTTCAAGGCTCACGTAAGAAATAGACAAACAGTAACACAAACTCAATCACTCCGTCACACATACACACCCACACACACAGTAAGCTTAGGTGACACTGTGCAAGAAAGAGAGACACTAGATCTAGATCTGTCTGTCTGCATGTAGCCTACTTACAGGGACACGACTGCCAAATAGTCTCGGCCCGCTCAAAATAACAATGACCGAGACCACACACACCACGCGAGAGAGAAAGACTACAGGGAGGCATGCCGTCATGATGCATTAATTGACGTCAAACACTTTTGACCGTGACGTAATCTTATGCGAGCTTTATCCATAGTCTTGGATAACCACTCACACATAGACTCGGAAATGTTAAAGTTTCTACCACAGACATACACACGCACAAACACACACACACACGCACACACACACGCACAAACGCACAGACAGACAAAGTTACGATCGCATAGGCTACACTTCGTGAGCCAAAAAGCAATGTACTCACGTTAAAATGACGAACACGGAACGAATAACAGCGACGTTTCGACCTAAGGGTCTTCTTCAGGCACAAAAACACAAAAATACACACACAAAAAAGAAGAAGAAAGACGATAGAACAGATAAAGAGGAGAATAACTGACAAAACAACTGCACTGCACAAACCAACAAATGACAAAGACAGAGAAGCAAGGGAAGCTACTCGAGGGGAAGCCAACAATAACACAGGCAAGAAAAAAGAGTTGAAAAGCGGCAGTTTTGAGGTCTGTAGACCAAACAAAATGTGGGTGGGGGGGGGGGGAATGAATGGGAACGAAAGAGAAAACTCACGTACCCGTGCGGACACACACACACACACACACACGCGCGCGCACACACACATACACACAAGGTGGAACAGCGGGGGGAAAGTTTAGATGAATGAATTAACGGCGGATGTTAATTCCATCGGGGCAGGTAGTGCCGAGGGATGATATGATGTGGGACTCCCTGAGTTTGCGCTCGAAGGAGTCGCCACGTACTTGCCACAGAGCCATGACTCTGACATGATCAAGTGAGTGATTAACGGAGGTTAGCGTTGCATTCCCAGACGGTTTTTCTGAAAGATCTCCCATAACTACGAAAAATTAAACTGTTAATTGTTAGCCGTACCGTCACCTTGGCTCAATCGTGTGAACAGTATCATAAGCTATATATTTTTACAAAAAGTAGATCAGATTCACCGCAACATCGTAAAAACACTATGATGACTCACATTTTGTGCGTTTAGTCTGTGGCTGTTGCTTTTGTGCATGTACATCACGGCTGCCACGTGCGACAGAAAAACAAACACTTGACTGGAAAACACATTGTAAGAAGATGAACTAAATAAAAGAACAGCATCCGCTCATCTGGGCCTCAGGTGTGTTCAAACTACTGGGCAGAAGGCAAAAACATTGATTTCTGATTAATTGAAGCTAAAAAGAGCATTGCTTAATTGCTCCGCCAGAAAGTGTTTTTTTTAAAGAAACACCTGTCCCTAATAATAAAAGAAAAAACAATCTTGCATCGACTGGATTTTCAAGAATAGCCTAGATTGAAAACAAAAACAAATTTCTCAGACCAATAAGATATTAAAGCCGTTCATTAGAAGCAGTAACTTCGTAGCATTACTTTTGAATCCAACCGCCAGTATCAACGGTTATTTTAAAAGATACAATTTATAACCAGATATACGTTGCCAGAAAAGGCTTGATAATATGAACATTACAAACTCTATCAACGCATCTTGTAAGTCTGTTATAAATACACTTGTCGATATGACAAGAAAAACAATCAGCGTGGAATGTACGGTAAGTACATGCACACTGGTATAGCGTAGGCTACCTTGCAAAAGTGCGTCCTGTATGTGCTCAAGTCAGATGAACGTATGACTTGTTTAAAGCAATACACCAGTGCATTGTATCTTGCAAAACTGCATATCGTCTAAGATCCGTCGGGTTAAAAAAAATTCATATAGTACATTGGTTTACTATATCTTCGGTCTTATGTTATCGAGCGGGTATAATGTCTAACCTCTGTAAGTCGTATTTATTACTCTTTTTTTCATGAAATACATTGTATCTTGCGAAAGTGTATACGTTTTGTTCCCGCAGTCAATCGTCCTTTTTCCTTGTTGTGCAGTATAAGGGTATATAGCTATTCTGATGAACACGTGGGGGAATTCGGGGGCTGTGATTGGATGGTCTCTTCCGATCATCAAAGCATATGCATAATGCTACGGAAGTCGGCCATTTTTCTCAATATCCAAAAGCATATTGTCAATAACAAAGACGCATGGTTCCGGTTTACCCACCTGTACCACACGATGTTTCACTGATCGACAACAGCATACACTGACAACTTGAAATTCTTCTCGGGAATGTTTTTCAGCTTTACAAATGTCGATAGCTATAGCATACCCTTTTCTGCTAACTTCCCGATGAAACAGGACTAAACCTATCATTTTCTGTCCCTAAACACCACAAAATGCCCAAAGTCGAAAGATGTAGTACAAACAGGGGAGTACAACGGAACAGCCATTTTTGTGTGCCTGTGAGCTTAGTTCACAGTTGCCGACTGACACAAATTTTCGCATTCGGCTTTTCTTATCTCGTAACTCCACACTAAATACCCCACTTCCCCTCTGAAGTATTGATATACAACCCATGGCACTAACATTCATGTAGTCGTTTATAACTGAGGTTGAAAAATTCGCTTCATGACGAGACAAGAATAAATGCCATTCACCCAAACTGGAAACGTCGCTGCCGTCTGCTCGTTTTGTACGGATTAGCTGTTCTCTTTTCCTCCCCTTGTTGCATCCTAGTTCTTCAGTTGTTTCTAGTTTTCCGTTGATGTTGTGTTTTGGTCTTCTTCATAAGTAGTCTTGTTCAAATTTAAAAAAATCAAACTTCTTTTTGTTGTATACGAATGAACTAATAAAAAGCTGTTTAACAGCTGTGTTGTCAAATAGATTTTTTTTCCAAAGTCAGTGTGGCGCCTGCGCAAAACTAATGCGCATAAGAAACGGCGTCTGCTATCAAAACCTGAGATCAACGCATCGACGCAAAAACTGTCATTTTGTAAGTTTGGAACAACAAATAAAGGTCAGAACAGCTAAATAATCGCTATTGTATTTTCAGCGTAGCAATAGGGTCCGATATTTAGACTCGAACAAGTATAATGCGACTCGTCTTCGACTCGTCGGCATTATACTTGTCTCGTCTAAATATCGGACCCTATTGCTACGCTGAAAACACAATAGCTGTTAATATTGTGCCGTATTTTTGTTATGCTGTACTTTGGTAGGCTGCATATTGCAAAACTGCACACTGTCTCAGCCTAGTCAGTCGTACTTATTACTCTGTCAAGATGCCAGAGAGGAAAGTAGGTCAGCGATGACAAGTGCAAGAGCGTGAATCTCTGACGTTACAATGTCTTATATTTAGCACATACTGCACTATTTCCTCGAGTGTAGAGAATACTGAACTCACGCGCAGACTGTTGACAAGTCGGAATGCTCTGTTGTACCCATTCTTTGACAGCTATTGTCCTACATGTCATTGAGTTATGTCACAATGATTGGACTTTCTGTCCGGCCGCCTGCGAATTTTTGCCTTTGTCTCTTTCGATTTGTTCATTGCTCGTTAAGCTGCCTTTGTTTGTCTTGAAGCAAACTCTTTATATTCCTTGCTGTTAGATTCTGCGTTCCTCTCGCTCTCTGTCCTACGTCTTGTCGCGTCCAAACTGCAAACTACAAACACATTAACAGACACAGACATACAGACATACAGACACCGACACCGACACCGACACACACACACACACACACACACACACACACACACACACACACACACACACACACACACACACACACACACACACACACCCCCGTGTGTCGTGCGTACGTGCGTGCGTGCATTCGTCCGTCGGCAGTATACACCTCTCTGTGCGTGTTCGTGTGCGTTTCCATTTGCATGTGCGTGTTCCTGTGCGTCTGTGTGAGTCTTTAAACAGGATTGCATGTGTTTTTCAGGGATGTCTGCATGAATATTTAAGTACTTGAAACGATAAATCTCTCTTTTCTGTGTTGGCACAGGCGATGTTGATGCATGTTATGTTCTCTGTTTCTGAACTTCAATCCCTTGACAATAAGTTTTACTGCCAAAAGTTCTTGTTGCAAAACTTGAAGAGACAGACTCTGAGTTCGCACTTACAGCTGAGATGATTTTATCGCATGCTAGTTGTGTTCTGCGTTTCTGAACTTTTCCTGTTGGATATAGCTGAATTCCCTGATGCAAAAATGTTACGACCAAATTTTTTTTTACACCCCCGGTATAGGGGTGTGTATAGGTTTCGCTCGATGTGTTTGTTTGGGTGTTTGTGTGTTTGTTTGTGTGTTTGTTTGTGTGTTTGTGTGTTTGTGTTCGCATATAGATCTCAAGAATGAACGGACCGATCGTCACCAAACTTGGTGAACAGGTTCTATACATTCCTGAGACGGTCCTTACAAAAATTGGGACCAGTCAAACACACGGTTAGGGAGTTATTGGTGGATTAAAATTATACAAGGACTTATACAGGGACATCTTCATGGTCAAAGGGAAATAACCATTCTCACTCAGTCACTGCCACCAACTGAGAAGGTTATTTCCCTTTGACGGGGGTGTTTTTCCTACCTCATAGGAATGTCTTGTTTTTTTACTGACTTCACGAAGCTTTGGCACTAGATGTTAGGTATACAGGTTTTGCGAAGACTTCGCGAAATCACCTTCCTGCTCATTAAAGCCTGTTATTAATATTGCGAATCGACTTGGCAAAGTCTCCTTTAGATAGCTCGCCGCACAAAGCTTTGGCACTTCATTTTGGGAAAAGAGACTTCACGGCGTCTTCGACAAGTGAACTTTGTACTCAATTAAGGAGACCGGCACGGTGGCCTAGTGGTAAGGCGTCCGCCCCGTGATCGGGAGGTCGTGGGTTCGAACCCCGGCCGGGTCATACCTAAGACTTTAAAATTGGCAATCTAGTGGCTGCTCCGCCTGGCGTCTGGCATTATGGGGTTAGTGCTAGGACTGGTTGGTCCGGTGTCAGAATAATGTGACTGGGTGAGACATGAAGCCTGTACGTGCTGCGACTTCTGTCTTGTGTGTGGCGCACGTTATATGTCAAAGCAGCACCGCCCTGATATGGCCCTTCGTGGTCGGCTGGGCGTTAAGCAAACAAACAAACAAACAAACAAACAAACTCAATGAAAGGCGGTCCTGAATTGAGCCAGAAGTCGACTTCGCGAAGTCTTTTTGCCAAAAACTCAGCGCTAAAGCTCCGTGCGGCCAGCTTTGTGAAGTATACTTCGCGTAGTCGACTTCGCCCGGTTAATCTGAGTGATTCTCGCTTACCCAGTAAACGGTCGAAGCATGATGTAACTCAGATGATCCCGCGATGCAAGTGATGGCCTTGAGGGTATAAACGTATGCCCGCACACACACACACACACACACACACACACACACACACTCGCACACTTGTCTCAATCACAGAAATAACAATATAGATGATAACGCATTTTGCCTAAAAGCTATTTCCGGAGAATTCATTTCTTTGTCTAAAGGCCAGAATAATCCGGTTCTAACAAGCTAAAAGCCCAAAAATCTGCACAGGAAGAGATGGAATCAGTTGCCACCATTTGTGCAAGTGAAGCTCGATTTTTTAAATTTTATTTGTCGGAACTAAAAGCATAGCATTATTCTGAAATGTATTCTCAGTCGGCAAAAGAGATTATACTTGTTTTGAATACGCGTTAAGATAGGCCTCTGTGGGAAACGTTTGGGGTGTACCTGCATTAGCCCTTTCATGTGGGCTACCTGTGATGCTTTTGAGCAGTTTACGTGTATGGGAGATCTGTCTTTTGTCGGAATACTTTTCTTGTAGTTAACAATACTTACTCTGTTCATGTTATCATTTCTTATAAACGCATGTTTCGTGATTCTTAAAACATAACTAACTCAGCTTTTCATTGGTTTGTTTTCTATAGCTGCAAAACGATTTTAATATTAGTATTAGAGAGATTTGGGTTTTTTCAGCAGTAGTACAACAGGTCTAATTTTTGCCTGTAATGGTAGAATGTTCGGAGGCAAAACAACATTTTCTTTCAAATGCATTTTTAAAAAAAAATCTTTGTTTTCTGTGAAGGCTTCTTGCCTTTCTACATATGCTGTACAAATGACACCTGGTCTCTCTCTCTATCTCTCTCTTTCTCTCTCTCTCTCATTCTCTCTCACTCTCTTTCTCTCTCTCTCTCTCTCTCACTCTCTTTCTCTCTCATTCTCTTTCTCTCTCTCTGTCTGTCTCTCTGTCTCTTTAATATTGTTTAAAGAGCAACATGTTTAAGTGTCGCCACAAAATGTTATCACCTTTGCATTGTTTTTCATTTAGAATTACAACCATTATGCTTAAAGCTTGTTGTTGATTCTAAGTATGTTAATGTTGTATTGTACCAGTAAATTTGTGAATAAAACACCGTTTAAACCAAATATTCAGAGCCGTTCAAGGCCGTTAGAGGCTGTAGGTTTACCATCTGACTGGGAGGGTTAGAGGGATTGGACGTCCCTCTTGCAGCTTGTGATTGTGAAGTCAATGACCGGACAATTACACTGCCTGATATTGGCACTTCATTTTCTATGCTATAACCCATCGATCATCTAGGGTTCTGTACATCTCTCCTGACATACACACTGAAGCGGAGAAACAGAGAGAGGTGGACAAACACACACGCACACACATCATGCACGTTGCGGCGCAAGCTTGCATGTACGTAGTCGCGCGGCGCAAGCATATGGGCGCACGTACATGCGCGCACGTACGCAAACATGAACACAATAACGCACGCACAGACGCTCACACAAACGTACGCAAGATTTCACACACACACACACACACACACACAAACACACACACACACACACACACACACACACGCACACACACACACATACACACTCGCACATCCACACACAAACACACACGCACAACCACACACATAATCCACCCGACTACCCCCCCCCCCTAACCCACCCCTACATTCATTCACCCACACAACCAAAAAAGCATCACAAAACATCCCCCGTTTGCTTACATGCATTCAGTCGTCACGAATAAGAGTCGGAATTATTGCTTGGCGAGGCGATGAAGAGGTAATTCTATTTAGAGAGAGGCATGCCAGTAATCTACCAAGAGCTAGTCTTTTATTTTGTTGTTCCGCTCGCTCTTATGAAATGATAATTGAGCGTGACTGCATTGCCGAAAAAAGAAAACACGAGCAAAGGGAGAGCGAGAGAGAGAGAGAGAGAGAGAGAGAGAGAGAGAGAGAGAGAGAGAGAGAGAGAGAGAGAGAGAGAGACGCAGACGCAGATAATTTATTCAATAGGCCATAGCCCCTTATGAAGGAGTGTTAACGTTGCAAATAATTTAACTCATCAGGTGCAAAAAAGGTACAACATAATAATCGCGAGAGAGAGAGAGAGAGAGAGAGAGAGAGAGAGAGAGAGAGAGAGAGAGAGAGAGAGAGAGAGAGAGAGAGAGAGAGCTATAAAAACAGAGAGAGAGAGAGAGAGAGAGAGAGAGAAAGGAAGAAAGAGACAGTCAGTGGGAGAGAGAGCGAGAGAGAGAGGGACACAGAGAGAGAGACAGAGAGAGACAGTGACAGAGACAGAGACAGACAGACAGACAGACAGACAGACACAGCGAGAAATACCGTAAGAAAGCTTGACAGCAGAAGAAAAACAACGCTGGACTGCCTGATTCCATTACCAACTCCTTCGCCTCTAGGAGACATATTCCATCACAACTGACGAATGGATGTAATGCCTCTCTCGATTGCGCCCTTATGATGTGCCAATCAACCGTAATGGAACCCCCATACATCTTGCCGTTATTCTTTGTTGGGAGAACATTACTTCTGTCAGTTCGTAGACACACCAAAGTCGGGGGCGATAGGAGCGCGCAACACACGACATGAGAAGCTCAATAGACGTTTTCCGGAGAGAGAAAAACTCTTGTCAGGATTTTCTTCGGTCTGTAGGAGTAGGAGCCCCTGTTCCGAAGACAGGGGTTAACTACATCCGGAGCGTGTTCCACGCTTCCGATCGGCTCTATCCTGCAATCGGGACGAACAGCTCACTGTGATGTGTTTCCTCCGAAAGCGGCGTATGGCTGCCTAAATGGCGGGGTAAAAAACGGTCATACACGTAAAAGCCGTGGGAGTTTCAGCCCATGAACGAACAAACAAACAAACTGTGTTGTGTATGTTATGCCGCGTGCACTAGATACGATACCCATCTTTCGAAAATATTAACATCGGAGCCACGAATCGCCACGGATGGCTTGCTGATCACTGGAAGTGTTCGCTAAGCTCGTGTGTTTTCCTTAACCCGCGTGACCTCAAGCGTAACCCACGTGATCACGAACAAAAAACGTTGTGATACGTGCAGCGATCCTTTCCACAACAAATTCTGAACTCCGTTGAACTCATGAACACTAATTTTGAAAAGAAAAGGGTATCATATTGTGCGCGCGCAGCATGGCATACACATCGGTATGGAAAGCCGTTTGGCTCATAACCATTACACGTATAAAAAATGATTAGTACACGTGTAATAAATAATTAATACACGTGTAATTAATGATTAATACACGTGTAATAAAAAATGTCATACACGTGTACGAAATGATTAAATACACGCGTAATAAACATTTCTTACACGTGTATTTAATCATTTCTTACACGTGTATGAAATATTTATTACACGTGTATTTAATCATTATGCCAGTCCATAGCATAAGAAACAAGTCGCGTAAGGCGAAAATACAATATTTAGTCAAGTAGCTGTCGAACTCACAGAATGAAACTGAACGCAATGCCATTTTTCAGCAAGACCGTATACTCGTAGCATCGTCAGTCCACCGCTCATGGCAAAGGCAGTGAAATTGACAAGAAGAGCGGGGTAGTAGTTGCGCTAAGAAGGATAGCACGCTTTTCTGTAGCTCTCTTTGTTTTAACTTTCTGAGCGTGTTTTTAATCCAAACATATCATATCTATATGTTTTTGGAATCAGGAACCGACAAGGAATGAGATGAAAGTGTTTTTAAATTGATTTGGACAATTTAATTTTGATAATAATTTTTATATATTTAATTTTCAGAGCTTGTTTTTAATTCGAATATAACATATTTATATGTTTTTGGAATCAGCAAATGATGGAGAATAAGATAAACGTAAATTTGGATCGTTTTATAAATTTTTATTTTTTTTTACAATTTTCCGATTTTTAATGACCAAAGTCATTAATTAATTTTTAAGCCACCAAGCTGAAATGCAATACCGAACCCCGGGCTTCGTCGAAGATTACTTGACCAAAATTTCAACCAATTTGGTTGAAAAATGAGGGCGTGACAGTGCCGCCTCAACTTTCACGAAAAGCCGGATATGACGTCATCAAAGACATTTATCAAAAAAATGAAAAAAACGTTCGGGGATTTCATACCCAGGAACTCTCATGTCAAATTTCATAAAGATCGGTCCAGTAGTTTAGTCTGAATCGCTCTACACACACACACACACACACAGACAGACGCACATACACCACGACCCTCGTTTCGATTCCCCCTCGATGTTAAAATATTTAGTCAAAACTTGACTAAATATAAAAAGATAAATTACACGTGCAATAAGAAATAAATGCACGTGTATTAATCATTTATTACACGTGTATTTTTTATCTATTACACGTGTAATGGTTATGAGCCAAACGGCTTTCCATACATCGGAGTTGGTTGTTCGTCTCGATTGCGGGATACAGCCAGTCGGAGGCGTGGAGCGTGCTCCGGATGTGTGGAACACGTTCCGGATCAGTTGTGAAAAAATCTGACTGCGGTGTACAGTAGGGGCTACTACTCCTCCAGACCGCTGCTAATCCTGACAGTTATTTTCGAAACTCGTCTATTGAGAGGCTAACTTTATAGAAATAAAAGAGGATGCGTTTTTGTCAAAACTGCAAGCTGTCTGAATGCAAGCCATGGTTTTTAATGTGTTTAAGCGATATTTCATGATTTAAAAATAGAGACAATTTCCATTTTTTAATGCACAGACCTGACAGTGAAACTGATTTATTATAAATCAAACTTAATGTTTGTGTGTCAATAATATTGAATAGTTGCGTATCGGGGTGTAATGACCAAAACAGCAGCAGCAGCAGCAACAACGTCAGCAGCAGCAGCAACAACGTCAACAGCAGCAGCAGCAGCAACAACAACACAAACAACAACAACAACACCAGCAACGACAACAACAACGACAACATCAACGACAACGATAACAACAACACCAACAACAACGACAACGACCACAACAACGACAACAACAACCACAACAACAACAATAACAACAACAACATGGTTCTTAGCAAAGTATAAATGATTACTAAGGTTTACACAAACTCTATTCCTCGTCCCGGCTGTTTTCATCGTTCACGGACTTTCAGTGGCTCTAGGTTAATGTTCTTTCCGACGTTATAATAACGATTTATAACTCATGAGCACTGTGCTGCACGCCCAATGCCAATGTCATCGTACTGGCTAATAGTTGAGCAAAAGAGAAAAGTTGTTTTGTTTTGAGATGGACATAACCAATCATGCATGATCAGCGGTGATGTGGCCCGGTATAATTATACAGTTTTTATTTAATTTAAATTGGTACCTAACGTTTTTGTCAGTTTCAGGGTATCCTTATTTGGGCCGTGATCACGTGACCCCTGTAAAAGAAACCTTCGATCCAAAGTTGAAGGCCTTTAATGGCAAAGAACGTTGAATGAAATGACACGAGAATGAATGTTTTAAGTTGGGGTACAAAAATGGGTGCAAACATGTTTTTGCTGAGTTTACATCCCTTTACTCAGAATGCTTTATTTTCTAAACGACCGAAGACGGAGTTCGACTGTCTACATGGCAGGGCGATTGAAAGAGGTTACACACATGATCTTTCTACATGTGTTTGGATGACAGAGTCACCTTTTCCGTACCAAGAGGCTCCCTAGTGATAAGCGTGGGTTTGCTCAACGACAGCAGCACAAACAACCGGCATTCGGGACACTAAAATGAGCTCAACAAGAAACACACAAACAACCCTCATACACACACGTCAGTTTTTGTTTATCTTAAAATCCATTCCAGCACAAATTACCCTGATGCTTGAAAAGCAATTTCAAAACAATTTCAAAGCGAATTGGATTGATTATTGTCTTTTCGTTTTCCATGTTCAGCTGTGTGCTCTTGCGA
>NW_027127862.1:0-15920 GCF_037325665.1 Littorina saxatilis | reverse complement strand
GGCAGACCGTCAAATGGTAGTTTTGGATACTCGTAAAGAAGCTAACAAGAAAGTACTCGAACGACAGACATTTGAGCATTCCAGACAGAATCCAAGACAAGTTACAAGTGTTTAAAAACAGACGGAATGCGTAGAGGTCACGTTGAGGACAAGCGACTCAGTGAGCGCAACACTGAGAAGCAAACCCGAAATCTCCATCGTGAGAGAGCGAGACAGATACTGGCACGAGGTCCCGACGTGTGAAATCGTGTCCGTCTCTGAGGGAACGTCCACCCTGTGCGCCTTCCATGGCACAAAAGGGAGAGAATCTGGTGAAAGGGGACACTACCGCTGACTTGAACACCACAGCAAGGAATGGAACCCCACGAGAGAAGGTCCCCCTACATGTTCCCTTCCAACGCGAAGTCTGTGTCGTGCAGAGAAGAGATACTGGTGAGAGGTAGGGAAGTGGCGGGCATTACAAGCAACACGTCAACACCACAGCGAAGGAACCGAACCCCAGGAACTGTGGCTTGGTTTTCACCCACTGGGCCACGGGACATCGATTGGCCTCGACCCTGTGTCTTGACTTTCCTCTGTGATGGAGGACCGTGGTTCGGGGGAGGAAGGAGGCGGGAGGGGAAGGGAGAGGGGGCAGGAGAAGGGGAGAGAGTGCCAAAGACCTCACCGTGCTATGGTACCCCGAGTCTTTAAACTTTGATTGAGGACCATGGTTCGGGGGAGGAAGAAGGCGGGACTGAGGAGGAGGAGGGGTGGGGGCAGGAGAAGGGCTTGGTGTGTCTAATACCCCCACCGTGCTTGGGTACCGCTTCTCACCGGCCAGTAACAGGACTCAACCATTTTACAAATTGAATTCCCACCCCTGGTGAACTTTCATTTCCGCTCGCAGCTTCCATGTTCTCACGAGGCAGTGGCGGGGTAGAGGGCCAAGCGTCTCCAGTTCACACTCCCAGGCTATTTCCAGGGCGTGCAACTTTTCTCGTTTGGTTCCAATTGTTGGTGGTTAGGTCTTGTTAGAATGCTGGGCTGAGTGGCCGGATCGTGTCCAAGAAGGTTTGTGTCGAACTGAAGGGGATGAAATACACATAATATAGATCTTGCATTGCTTTTCAGTCTATGTCTTTGATGGAACAGACTTTGTCGAACAGAAGGAGGTGTTTGAAGTGAAATACACAGAATGTAGATCTTGCATTGCTTGTCGGTCTCAGACTTTGATGGAACAGACTGTATCGATCTGAACGAGATGTTTGAAGTGAAATACACAGAATGTAGATCTTGCATTGCTTGTCGGTCTCAGACTTTGATGGAACAGACTGTATCGATCTGAACGAGATGTTTGAGGTGAAATACACAGAAAGTAGATCTTGCATTGCTTGTCGGTCTCAGACTTTGATGGAACAGACTGTATCGATCTGAACGAGATGTTTGAAGTGAAATACACAGAATGTAGATCTTGCATTGCTTGTCGGTCTCAGACTTTGATGGAACAGACTGTATCGATCTGAACGAGATGTTTGAAGTGAAATACACAGAATGTAGATCTTGCATTGCTTGTCGGTCTCAGACTTTGATGGAACAGACTGTATCGATCTGAACGAGATGTTTGAGGTGAAATACACAGAAAGTAGATCTTGCATTGCTTGTCGGTCTCAGACTTTGATGGAACAGACTGTATCGATCTGAACGAGATGTTTGAGGTGAAATACACAGAAAGTAGATCTTGCATTGCTTGTCGGTCTCAGACGGAACAGACTGTATCGATCTGAACGAGATGTTTGAAGTGAAATACACAGAATGTAGATCTTGCATTGCTTGTCGGTCTCAGACTTTGATGGAACAGACTGTATCGATCTGAACGAGATGTTTGAGGTGAAATACACAGAAAGTAGATCTTGCATTGCTTGTCGGTCTCAGACTTTGATGGAACAGACTATGCAAAATAAAAAGCCTGCAGGACTAACAATCGCCTTGAAGAGCAAGGAGAGAGAGCCCTGTGGCTATTGATTCCATTTAGATCAAAGTTGAAAGAATTGTCCAGCACTGGAGGGCGTGTTTCTGCCTTCTAGGTGTCGTTGCTTTTAGCTTTTCCACAAACATCGTTGATCCGCTGTACTTTGTCTCACAGTCTGAAAATATTTGATATTTTGAGGATAAGATGGAGATTTGGTTGAGAAGTGAGAGAGAGAGAGACATATAGACAGGGAAAAAGACAGGGAGAGACCACAAGAGAGGATAAGATTAGATATGTCAAATCTTTATTTAGCGAAAACTATAGAAAAAGCAATTTTGTCCTTCTTTTGAATACATCGCTCGGCACAACAAGGGATGATGTCGTTTAGAATTATCACACACACACACACAATCACACAATCACACACACACACACACACACACACACACACACACACACACACACACACACACACACACACACACACACACACAGAGTTTGGGGGATAGTACGTATAAGCCTAAAGGGAGAAACATTGTATCGTCAAAAATTGAAGAGATTCACAATATGCCAGAAGCCTGCATAGATAACGACCTTTAAGAAGAGATGACAACCGCAGGCAAAGGGTATTTTGTGTGACACCGCCGCCTTCCTGTCAGAGTGCAGTTCCATGAGTAACTCTGGGGGGTGCTGGAATGCTAGTATTTTCGAGATTATTTTGGGAATAGCTCTCCAGGAAAGATCAATGTCCCAGGCAGATTTCAGTTTCTGCGACCAAACTATTTCTTTGAAAATACAAACTCAACGTGACTTTTGGTTGTGAATGAAAGCTACAATTTCGAAGCTAAATGTGTCGTAGCTCTCGGGCCATACTCAGTGACACAGGTTTGTGAGACTCACACTAGCAAACTTTCACGAAGATAGCTCCCAGCTTTCACTGCTCTGGTTGTTGGCATGGGGATGCGCGGTTTCAAAAATGAATTAATTATCAGTGGCAGAGCTGGCAGAAGCTAAAGTGGAGAAGTTAATCCCTCTCCCCGACACAGATCACAATTAGACAAAACCTGACCAGACACTTGCTGCTTTCCCGCTTTGCTATTTTCCTCGGACAGGTCGATATTTGACTTGTGTTTGTTAGGGTTTGTTTGTTTGTTTGCTTAACGCCCAGCCGACCACGAAGGGCCATAACAGGGCGGTGCTGCTTTGACATTTAACGTGCGCCACACACAAGACAGAAGTCGCAGCACAGGCTTCATGTCTCACTCAGTCACATTATTCTGACACCGGACCAACCAGTCCTAGCACTAACCCCATAATGCCGGACGCCAGGCGGAGCAGCCACTAGATTGCCAATTTTAAAGTCTTAGGTATGACCCGGCCGGGGTTCGAACCCACGACCTCCCGATCACGGGGCGGACGTCTTACCACTAGGCCAACCGTGTCGGTGTTTGTTAGGGTGCGTTCATTGCAATGCCAGAGCCGTGAAAAGAAGACGAGAGTGTGAACTGTCAACCACACTAATCAACCTTGCTGGAACTTCGTTTTAGGCAGCTACACTTTACTAAGATGCAATGAGTTAAAACTTGTATGAGATAATCCTTTTGTGCAGATACAGTCTTAAGTAAACTTTGTTTTTATTACCTATCGTCCTGAACAAACATGCGCACGCACACACACACAAATACACACACACACACACACACACACACACACACACACACACACACACACACACACACACACACACACACACACACACACACACACACGCATGCACACACGTGAAATTACTTAAATCATCGCAATTATTCCATTTAAAGATTGGATACAAACGTGAGAGTGGAAAGATGTGTCTTTTAAGAGCAAGAAACCCGTATGACATCCCTCCTCAGCATACCAGTCCCCGCTTCTTTCAAATGTCGCACTGTCAAAGTCGTACAGTACTCCGTGGCTGTACTGTCTGGATCTTGAATCAACCATTACCCGATGTACAGCCAGAATGGGGCATCTGAGACTGACCGACACAGAGAGATGTCCCCTTGTCTCCATCAGTCCAGTGAAGACGACGTCAAAGAGAATGAAGAGTCATCAGACGTGGTTGTGTGGATCAGGACTTCTGTGGGCAGCAGTATAAAAGTGACACATCTGATTGGCAAGCTGACAGGGTAGTATGGAGTCACTTTTGCTGGACACTGGGTAGATGGAGGAAAAGACAGGTCTAGTCTGGTGGATTCCTCCCGGCATCATCGTGTTCCTAAATGGCCACCCATTGTTGATTTCGATGATAAATGGGTCGCCTTCGAGTCCATGCATCTATTTTTTCATTTATATATTTGTTCTCTTGTTTGTTTGTTGTTGTTTGTTGTTTTTGTGTGTACGATGTGGGCGTCTTGTGTACTGTACAATCCTGAAAGAAAGAGACAGACAGACAGACAGACAGACAGACAGACAGACAATGACAATGATTTATTTCCTTATAGGGCATGGCCCCTGGAAAGCGGGTAATATACATTGACAACTTTTCGTAGAACTTACAGCTAGGAAAATCATTTGAATGTAGACGTATCTAAATCTGATTCACAAAAAAGTTGTTAAAAAGTTGGAAAGGAATTAATCATTAGCATGTGGAACATTACAAACACCATGTTAGTGAAACGGTGTATCCATCACAATCACATTTTCAACACTATCTTTTCTAATTTGCAGTGCATAAAACAGGTATGCTCCAAGTTTACGACAGAGGGTTTCATATCTGCATTTTAACAATCCAATATAATTTTCGTGACAACAGACAACAACATTCAAAAATGTTTGTCCCAGGTTCTGGTAAAGCGGACAAATACAAACAAAATGCTCTTCATTCTCAATAACATCCTTCTTGCAATAACAACAAATTTGTGACGAGTCTTAACAAAACATATACTTTTGAACAAAGATCCGTTCAGTGGTAATGCGCCTAGACGCAGTTTCACCAAACAAATTCAGAAACATTTTATATTCACAAAATCAAAATATCTTTCAGACTCAAACATAAACTTGTATGTCCTGGAAAGATGGACAATATATTTTCCTTCTGTAGATCCATACCACTCTTGTACATATACATCAATCAGTCTTTGTTTCAGTAAGGAAACAAAAGTCTTCTCCGAACCAACAACTTGAAAAAAACAGGCATATCCAAATCCTAATTTACAGAGAAGCTTACGCACATGTGAAACCCAGCAGGTCTTACTCTTTTCATCCATACTATACAACATTGAATACGCTTGCTTTGGGAAACGTGAACTATATTCATCTGAACAACTTTCAACCAATAACGAATACATCTTACTGAACTATTACCGGCACGGTTGGCCTAGTGGTAAGGCGTCCGCCCCGTGATCGGGAGGTCGTGGGTTCGAACCCCGGCCGGGTCATACCTAAGACTTTAAAATTGGCAATCTAGTGGCTGCTCCGCCTGGCGTCTGGCATTATGGGGTTAGTGCTAGGACTGGTTGGTCCGGTGTCAGAATAATGTGACTGGGTGAGACATGAAGCCTGTGCTGCGACTTCTGTCTTGTGTGTGGCGCACGTTATATGTCAAAGCAGCACCGCCCTGATATGGCCCTTCGTGGTCGGCTGGGCGTTAAGCAAACAAACAAACCAAAAAAAACATTTAACTCAATCTCGATAAACACTTTACATATTCAAAAGCTGCACGATTTCCTCGAAATGCCAAACTATCAACACCCTTTATCAAACTCATTTTTGTTGTAAATGTAAAACCCAAATAATTATATTCGTTCACCACATCCAGTTACTTTGCATCAAGAACCCATTTTTCTATTCTGGCCAAACCTCCTTTTCTAAAAACCATGATCTTGGTTTTCTCAACATTTATATACAAACATAAATCTGTGCATATTTTGTGCAGTGCATCAATTTGGTTTTGTAGCACTCCTGGAGAATCTGACAACAAAACAATATCATCAGCAAGAAGTAGTAGGAACATTTCAATTAATCCAGGCAACAATTGGATTCCATGCACATCATTTTCTTGCACAAATCAATCAATCTCGTTAATAAATCTGAAAAATAACTAGGGACTTATAACACATCCTTGTCTCAAACCAGTTGGTCAATCAAAAAATTCGGTTGATTCATTATGCACCCTGATACAAGAAACAAGAGTATTATAAACTGCAACAAGGGCATTCATGAACCTACCTGATACCCGTATCCCCTTCTCACACATAATCTCAAACAGGCGCCTCCGTTGTGCAGAATCAAAAGCTTGCTTTAGGTCCACAAAACAAACATATAATTTGCCACCTCTTTTTCCTTGACACTGGCATGTAATGTAAAGTGTGCGCCGTTTAGAGGGAGCGGTCAGCGACCATACACTCTATTTAAATGAGACAGATATGCAGCGAGAGGGGGGGTGTGTAGAGGTAATGCAGGAGGAAATGGTAGCAGAGTCCCGTGGGAACGAATGCGGGGAATGGAAGATGGTTGGAGGGCAGGGGGGAGGTGATGAGTGAAGAGCATCTGGAATGAATCAATGGAATGAATCAATGGCATTTAATGTAAAAATGTGGTCAACTGTGGAATAACCTTTTTTTAATCCAGCTTGAAATTCACACAATTTTCCATTACTTTCAGCCACATTTACGAGTCGTCTATTAAGTACAGATGTATAACATTTACTGAAAAGACTCAACAGAGAAATGCCTCTATAATTTTCTACTTTATCTTTATCGCCTTTTTTAAAACACCGGTACGATTATTGCTTTACACCAATCAGCAGGATACGTTCCTTCATTAAAACGAATATTAAACAGCCTTGTCATAAACTGCAAAAATCACCACACCAATGAATCATTTTACCCATTATCCAATCTGTTCCAAATGCTTTACCTTTCTTAAGGTTTTGTACTTTTGAGAGAGAGAGAGAGAGAGAGAGAGAGAGAGAGAGAGAGAGAGAGAGAGAGAGAGAGAATTGTTTTGTACGAGGGTAACGAGAGAGGGAGAGAGAGAGAGAGAGAGAGAGAGAGAGAGAGAGAGAGAGAGAGAGAGGGAGAGAGAGAGAGAGAGAGAGAGAGAGAGAGAGAGAGAGAGAGAGAGAGAGAGAGAGCTCTTTTGATGAATCCGATAGCGTGCTTCGATGTCTTAACCCCTTTGAGGGAGACTCTTCCTATCAACTGGAGACAAGCAGTGGCTGGTAATGAAGACAGTGACTGTAGAGTGCATGTGATACCTGCACGGCTTAGCTGTTGTCTTTATTGGTCAATCGCTTGTAATTAGGTCAGGGTCTGGGAGTTGCTTGTGATACTAATCTTGCTTTGAACAGTCTCATGAAAAAAGCCGTGTTCAATGTCTGGTATGGTAGTTGCTTTCATCATTACCTTTAAATTGTCTACGTTAAAGCCGTTTCACTTTTAAGTAGCCATAGGTAATCGCTCTTTCGATCAGGCTCGTGCCACAGTTTTCCATCAGGTGAACAGACATCGGGTAGCATCTCTTGATTACACCGAGCAAAAGGAACAGGAGAAAAAAAGAAGATAGAACCAAAGAAAAGAAGCAGACGGTCCATTCCAGGCGGAAGTTGGTTGCCTCCCTTTAGCTTCTCGTCTTTCAGAGTCAATTCCCTCCCCTTGTTGTCTTCATCTCATCTTCATTTGTCAGACCTCTAGTATGCGTGCGGGTCCCTCATCAGTTGTAGCCAGCTTTTTGCCCCTTAAGGTTCTGTGCGGTTTTAATGAAACGATGGCACCAGGTCGGAGTATGAAAGGGGGTGGGGGGTATTGAGTGGGTGGGGGGAAGGGAGGGGGCGGAGTGAGGTGGAGTTGTTATTACCAAAAAAAAGCAGTAAATAAAGAGAGTTACGACAGGCATGCGACCTACTCTCTGTGTGTGTGTGTGTGTGTGTGTGTGTGTGTGTGTGTGTGTGTGTGTGTGTGTGTGTGACAGAGATGGAGAGTGAGAGAGAGAGAGAGAGAGAGAGAGAGAGAGAGAGAGAGAGAGAGAGAGAGAGAGAGAGAGAGAGAGAGTGAGAGAGAAAGAGAGAGAGAGAGGAGAGAGAGAGAGAGAGAGTGAGAGAGAAAGAGAGAGAGTGAGAGAGAGAGAGTGAGAGAGAGAAAGAGAGAGAGAGAGAGAGAGAGAGAGAGAGAGAGAGAGAGAGAGAGAGAGAGAGGCGGTTAAAATTGAGACAACAAGACGACCGGTCAAAGTACGTACTATCTGGACTGACACAATAGTCGTGTGATCGACACGAAGAGGAAGAAGAAGAAGGTCAAAGAGATGACCAGTCAACGTATCTCAGCAGTCCAGTCAAGTGCCCGTCTTGGGTCGGGCCGTGTCTCGGTGCTGTCTGAGGAACTCTGTTTTGAGAGACGACTTGCGTTCAGCCGCTTGAATGGTGTAAGTAGGACAAGCGGAAAAAAGGTTCAACAGTTGCATGATCTGCAAGTCTTTGTCTATCCGCCTAAAGATTTGTTTTGTTTTGTTTTCAGATTATTGTCTTTCTTGCGTGCAATCCCTTTTTCATGAAGTGTCATAAGTTTCTCTTGTAATGTAAAGGTCAGATACCATCAATATGGCTCTTCTGGGTTCGTGTGCGAGTTTTTTGTGTGCTAATTTGTATATGAATTAATTGATTATTCAGACCAAAATACCTGCTTTGTGCGTGTTTGGGGCAATTTGTGAGTAGAACTCGGAAGGTTCTGATGCAACGTTGCCATAAGTAGTTGACGGTGGATTCCATTATGTAATTGAATTAAGAGTGCGAAAAAAAGGTATAGTTTCCGCGTGTAGACGGGTTTAGGGACTTCTTCTTCGCTCATGGTCTGAAATTCCCTTCGTTAGTTTTTTTTTATGTGTATGGCGGTTTTTACCCCGCCATTAATGCAGCCGTACGTATATTTCGGGGGATGGTTAAGGGACGTGAGTGAATATAATTGTGCAGATTATGATCAGCCTTAATTGTCATCTTCCGGACAGCTAGCAGCTTGGTAACAGCTAAACTATGGAAAGACTACTTATCTTAGAATGTCCCCAAGATGGTCGTTGCAATGACAGGACCATCTTGGGGACATTTAAAGATATGTCACAGCATTTTTTTTTTTGTGTGTGCTGCGTCTCAATTGTTTGTCCACTGTAAAGGTCGCGGGTCGTGCAAATGTTTTTCTGTTTTTCCTGAACTGAACGTTCCAAAATAATTAACTTTTCTTGTGTTTTGATAGTTGATTTGAAACGTTAGCTGTCGATCTGTTTCGGATTTTTTGAACTTGTGCTAATCTAGGAAGGCTCATAAACACTCGTCTGTGCGCCTTCACAATGATCAGGCCATCTGCAGAACTATAGACTTTCTTTCTTTCTTTATTTGGTGTTTAACGTCGTTTTCAACCACGAAGGTTATATCGCGACGGAGAACTATAGACAAATCGGGATATATAACAATGATACTAGAGTGCAGAGACCCCACAGCCCCATGTCAAGGGAGACTGAGTGAGGGGACACATCGGGTAGGAGGGACAGGGGGTGGGAGGGGGGGGGTGGTGAGGGACAGGGTACTGACAGGAGTTAATTAGGTTCTTCTTTGTCGCTCTGTCCCCTGTCGGGCACCACGTGACGCCGTCTGCAATCATCGCCCCCACCCCCCCCCCCCACCCCACCCTCCCGTCTGTGGACAGCGAGAGTTGTAGTATCACGTGCTGGACTTGTCAGGGGACAGTGCGGGCAAGACGCGGTCTTTTCTGGACACAGGCGAGCACGTATGAATGCACGCACGAACATACGTTTACGCGTGGTCTGTTAAAATCAGACACATACACGCACCCGCGTGCGCACATTAGCCGACCGAGAGACAGACAGACAGACATACCCAAATATACATGCACTCACGTAATAACGCCCACAGACACACGGCCAAACACACACTTACTGGTGTGAGCCACGTTATCCGGTCAGTGAGTTTGCACAATCATTAAGATGCCGGGAAAAATTAGCAGAGTTTACAGGCCGATTCTGTCCAGATTTGAGATGAAACTTTATTTTGTAATTCTAAATGAAGCTGGAAAGAAATCATTCGCCAATTTTGAAACTTTAGCTAAGCTGACATTTTACATGAATAGAGATGCCATGTAGTGTATGTTGACATTTACTATCATAAAGTGGTCAAAAGGCAGCTTAACGGTGCTCCTACAAACACACACACACACACACTTTCGTATATTATAAACATAAATCATCCAAATTAAATATACCGGCCTCTTTCGGTCACATCGCTGCTCTTGCCGCTGCTCTCTCCAAACTACGGCGTCCATTTTCAGTGTCAACTGAACTTATGGCGCGCCGAACTTGTGTGACCTTGTGTGAGGAATTTTACCGCATAAGCGCGGTCACGTGTTACGCAAGAGGTGTGTAAAAAACATGCATCCGTGACATTTTACCTCCGTTTTCCTGCCTGACGTAAAACGAAACGAAACTTAATTTAGGGGTATTTATTGACCGTTTTATACGGCTTTTGACAATATTTTCCTATGCTGCCGGCAGGATATACCGACCCGGCATCCTTATGAGGGTGTGTAAACTTGCAAAAGGCAGCTTAACGGGGCTCACACAAACACACGCACACACACGGCCAAAACACACTCACACACACACACACACACACTCACACTCACACACACACACACACACACACACACACACACACTGCCTCTATTATAGTTCCTGCAGTTGGAAGCATTCGATAAAACTAAAAACGACCATGGACATTGACTGTGCCCGCTCTTGTTCCCTTGCTTTATTCAACAACATCTTGACACATCTTTTGACTTTTTTTTTATCCTAAGATATTTTCCTCAAAAGAAAAGGCACACATTCACACAACTTTGTGCATGTGAAGGGGAATTTTGTGCAAACTAGCCTCTTGTCTGTCTCAGCGCAGTGTACTTGTTATGAGGTGCTGGCCCTGTGTTTGTAGTAACGTTTGGCTTTCATTTGCAAATTATGTTTTCCATCCTGTGCTCTGAAGTGCGGAATCAGCAGGATAGCCGAGGGGTCATTTGCCGGCGTCATGCCACAATATTGCCTTTCCATCTTGCCGCCATTTTTTAGCGCGGCGTCTTGTGTATGCTTCGTTTTGGTCTTTATCTTCTTTGGGGCTCGATTGGGGATGGGGGGACTGGTGTGTGTGCGAGTGTGTGTGTGTTTGTGTGTGTGTGTGTGTGTGTGTGTGTGTGTGTGTGTGTGTGTGTGTGTGTGTTTTGTGTTATTTCCTTGGTAACTTTGAAATATACCATGGGTTGTAATCAGTTAACTCGGCGAAAAACCTTATTGCATCCATTTACGTACCCCAACAAATGCAGTCATTCCCGTGTCAATTCATTCAAACTTTATTTGCCGTTAAAGGCCTTCCACTTAGCTATCTGGCTCACTTTTCGGATCAAAGATTTCTGTTACAGGGGTCACGTGATTGCCGCGCAAATAAGGGTACACCCCCAAATCGACCTAACAAAAACGTAGCCTACCAATTAAACAATCAATGAAAATTCAGATCATAATCTGCATTCATGTTTAATAAAATTATTTATAGTTAATACGTGATCTGTATGTTAATGTTTAATGATGTTCTATGCTATGTTGCATGTGTGTTGTCATCTATCCACCAAAAACACATTTCTCTATTGAGATAATAAAGTGTTCTGTGTCGATGTCTGTTTGTGCAGCACCATCCTCAGAGCACATACGTCTAAACGTCACGCAGAGGGTGATTGCCAGCAATGCCGCGGACATGGAGACAGACAGAGACAGCCTCGCCTCACTCTGAGCTCCCATTGGCTGTTTCCAGTTCACCCACATCCCTCTCGCCTCCTCCTATTGGACGAGACAGCCTCGCCTCGCTCTGAGCTCCCATTGGCCGCTTCCTTCGCCCACATCACTCTCGCCTCCTCCTATTGGACGAGACCTGCAGCGGTTCCTCAACCTTTACCTGATTGGCTCGTACGACGCAAAGTGTCACCGCCAAGCGCAGCGATTGGTTGATCTGGGAACCGACTGACGAATCGAGTGATGGGTTTTATGCGTAAGATGCAAATTGCCATCGATCTGATAAACAGAGGGAAGTAAGCGCCTTAAATGCACGCGACATGTGTAATACTAAATGTGACCCTCCACCACGAAATGAGTCGCATGTCACCTTGCGCGGTTCTGCGCTAGGCTTCATATAAGTCCGGGGAGTGTCTGGTAACAGTGTGAGGGTCACCTTAGTCACAGGCTTATAACTTTTCTCTTTCGCTCTTTTCTAAAACGGTTTTCACCACTAGATAGAGCATACAAAACTCTGTGGGAAAATGTAAAAATATGAAAATCATGAAAATGTGACATGCGACTCATTTCGTCGTGGAGGGTCACAAATGAGAGTTATTCGGAACCACTCTCCTGGCACCCGAGAGAATAACAAGCATTGAAATGAACTAAAGATTTTCATCCTCCTTGCCATTGGCCAAATATTCGCCTGAAAGAGTAGCTGCAGTGAATGTGTGTTAACTGATAGCAGCGATGGTGTTGGCTGGCTGTTGGTTTCAAGCAACGAAACACAGTGACTGGTTCAAACCAAATAGCATGAAACGAGGAGTCCGTGTATTTTACATATAAGCTTTCCGGACTTTTGTTTTACAGAGGACGAGCGGTGATTACATAAACTCAATCGTGGCAACCGTCATGACTCATTTTAGTACCGTCACTGGAGAGTGGAATACGCTGGTTGCGCGCTAGCAATGTTTTCAATGCGCGGACTCTTGCGGCACCAAGAGAGAACAGTTATGGCATATTCCAGCCACACACACACACACACACACACACACACACACACACACACGCACGCACGCACAGATAATGTCAATATTATTTAAAAGGCTTGCCTTTCTAAGCGAATAGTTCACTCAACTATCATCGTTTTGAGGTTATCCTGACTTGTTTTGACGAGAAACGGATGGTTTTTTTATTTTCAGGATTGGATATTTAGCTGAGAAGTTAAGTGTATACTCCGGAGCGCTGTACAATGTATGTTTTCACGGGATCCTAAGAAGCTTGTTTCCAGAGAGCACTAAGCAACACATCATGTGTCCAAGACATTTTATCGCAATCACGAATTATATCTTGGTGGCTGCCATTTCGTTTAATTTTTTACTCTGTGAAATTGTAAATTATACAATTCATGTGTCTGCGAACTACGACCACATAGCATCAGAGCACTACACGATCAATACGTTTCCATCGCGTTCTATCGTAGTCATGAATTCAATCTTAATGGATGCCTTTTCGTTTAATGTTTAATTGTGGGAATCACGGAATGGGGCAAACAGTTTGCTTTTATGGCGTTAAAAGTTGCGTGTGAATTGGTGTGACTTTTATTAAGTTGATTTGTGGTGGTTGAAATTTAGTGTTGAATTTACTCTGTAAATGGTATTCATTGAAAAGACTTCAGTATGCAGTACTACGAAGCACGAGATGAACTGTGGTATGGAGCGTATGTTGCTCGCTTCAATGCGTGCTTGATGTCAAGGGTGCAGAAACGCAGTCATTGTCTATTCGCCCAAATGTGAACCAGCTCATTCTGATTTTGACATTGACGCTGCCTGGTATGAGCGATACTTTGTTTTGGTAACAAGGTTTAGGTCCTTCATTCCCGTCTAAAAGCATGTTTAACTTTACTTTGTTACTTAACTGTATTACTTTATTGTCACATCGCTGGGAACTTCAGGTCGCTTCCTCCCAGTGGAAAGCTAGCAGCAACAGAGTCGCGCTTTCTTTCTTTATTTGGTGTTTAAACGTCGTTTTCAACCGTTCAATGGTATATCGCGACGGAGAGAGTCGAGCTACCCAGGTGTGTGCGTGTAACAAGCCACCTATGACATGTATGACAGAATGACCGAGGTCTTTAACGTGCCACAGTGGTGACACGGGGGTGGAACATGGAAACCGTCTCTGAGTGTGCACATAAAGTTGAAAGTCTCCGATATTGCCAGGCTTTAACATAGGATCAGACCACCCCTCCACTTGGTCACATGCCAACAATGAACAGCCTGGGTGTTACACGGGATAAGACCATCCCTCCACTTGGTCACGTGCCAAAAATGAACAGCCTGGGTGTTACACGGGATAAGAGAATCCCTCCACTTGGTCACATACCTTCTTCTTCTTCTTCTTCTTCGGCGTTCCAGTGGTCACATACCAACACTGAACAGCCTGGGTGTTACACGGGATAAGACCATCCTCCACTTGGTCACATACCAACCCTGAACAGCCTGGGTGTTACACGGGATAAGACCATCCCTCCACTTGGTCACATACCAACACTGAACAGCCTGGGTGTTACACGGGATAAGACCATCCTCCACTTGGTCACATGCCAACAATGAACAGCCTGGGTGTTACACGGGATAAGACCATCCCTCCACTTGGTCACGTGCCAAAAATGAACAGCCTCGGGGTTCTCTGTGCACAGTGTTTTGTTTTTTAAAATAATTAATTCCGTAAGAGGCACTGCCGCCTGTTTTGGAAACTTAATTCATCAACACACTCCAGCTCACCACAGCGAGCCGTCAGGGTGTTGATTTTTGGTTTGTGACCAAAGTGGAGAGGGGGGGGGAAGGGGGTCTTATTCCAGGTTAAAAGCTGTCCAGATCTGAGACAGTGAGGCGAACTGTTTTCACGAGGCGGAGTGGGCCTTTAAAGGCAGAGTAAGCCTCCCGTAACCCATCACAGATACGGTCAGGCTTTTACACACAGTACAAACACTCTTTCATTTAAACACTCACCAATTGAGAACATCCTAGGTGCCCTCCGTAAAGAGCGAACAATTTTCAAAGAATTTATTTTTGCGTGGTTTACCTTACCCCTGAGCCATCGTGAACCCGTGTGATCCAGTTTTCCCTTTTCACAATGCAGTCGTCATAGTTAGTCATTTGAATGCGACTCGACGTGAGCTTATCTACAATAGCACGTTTTTTTTATGCACGAAACAACGGCTGTGGTTCACAAGTACTCTAGCGATGGCTTTTGACTGTTGAGAGGAACGGCGATTTGCACTGATAAACCGACCGTCGTCTGCTACGACCCTTGCGTGACCCTGCTTCCGGGCTTTTCTTTTTTTAAACTTTCACAACTTCGAATTGTTCTGATCTTGTCTTGATGAAAAACGAATTCTTTTATGATTAAAGAATGTTTGTGTAACAAGCTGTCAATTTATTATTTAGATTTTAAAAGTTAGGTCTAGCGCAAAAACGAGGCGCCGTTGTTGTTAACGGAACAAGTCTACGAAAATAAATTATTGGAAAATGTCTCACGCTCGACAGAAAGCAGCCAGGATGTTCCCGTTCGGTGAGCGTTCAAATGGAAGTATGCTTGTACTGTATTTAGACGCTCGGGGAGCTCTGTGATGGTTTACGGGAGGCTTACTGTGCCTTTAAGAAGATGTACAAAGCCAAACTGCATATGTGACCCTCCGCCACGGAATGAGTCGCATGTCACCTTTGCATGATTTTCATATTTGTACATTTTCTTAAAAGAGTTTTGTATGCTCTATCCAGTGGTGAAAACCGTTTTAGCAAAGAGCGAAAACTGTTTGAGTTATAAGCCTGTGACTAAGGTGACCCTCACACTGTTACCAGACACTCCCCGGACTTATATTAAGCCTTGCGCAGAACCGCGCGAGGTGACATGCGACTCATTTCGTGGTGGAGGGTCACAATATGTATTATATTTGAAAGACTCGAGATTCGCATGACACAGTGTGCGAGCAATGCAGACACGCACGTGCACCACACTGTGTTTACCCTGTCACTGTCCTCGGGTGACCTCTGTGCTTCACAGAACGAGGACATTCACGCAGCCGTATTTCGTCTGTGTGCCTCTGGTAATAGACTCGCACCTGTAAAACGTGCGCATACAGCATCAGTGTTAAGTGTTATTGTTATTGTACTTC
>NW_027127861.1:0-30000 GCF_037325665.1 Littorina saxatilis | reverse complement strand
TAAAAACAAGCTCTGAAAATTAAATATATAAAAATTATTATCAAAATTAAATTTTCGAAATCAATTTAAAAACACTTTCATCTTATTCCTTGTCGGTTCCTGATTCCAAAAACATATATACTGTTCAAAAAAAGAAACGCATAGTTGCTACTTGCCAAATTTGTTTTATTTTTCGAAAAAATTAACAGAAAATCCAATATTTAGATTATTTGTTTGAAATGTGGTATGGACACAGTTGAATGCACACACAGTTCATTTGCATCTTCAAATCAATCAGTCAATCAATACGATTGGGTGCCGAGGCTGTCAAGTCAGTAGGGGGTGTGACTGCCTTGAGCAGCAACAACTGCCCGGCACCTTCTGGGCATGGACTGGATCAGATGCCGGATATCTTGCTGTGGGATGGTGTCCCACTCCTCCTGAAGTGCCTGCAATAGATCGCGGTGATTTGCCGGCGCTTCTTCTCGCCTGCGCACACGTCTGTCCAATTCATCCCAGAGGTGTTCTATCGGGTTCATGTCTGGCGACATGGATGGCCAGGGAAGCACCTGGACATGGTGGTCGGTGAGGAACTGGGTGGTGAGTCGTGCTGTGTGCGGGCGAGCGTTGTCCTGCTGGAATATGGCATCCTGGTCAGCCAGAAGAGGAAGGGCGTGTGGGCGCAGAATTTCCTCCACGTATCGCTGGGAAGTTATGCGCCCTTGGACGTGCACCAGGGTGCTCCTTCCAGCGGTATTGATCGCCCCCCACACCATGACGCCTCCACCACCATGAACGGGTGCCTCATCCACACAGTTGGGCGCGTAACGTTCGTTTACTCTCCGGTAGACCCTCCTCCGACCATCATGTCGCTGGAGCAGGAAGTAGGACTCGTCGCTGAACCACACGTGTCTCCAGTGATTCCGGACGGTCCAGCGAAGGTGCTGGTTGCCCCACTGCACTCGGTTCTGGCGATGGCGGCGGGTGAGGACAGCTCCTCTGTGAGGTCTGCGAGCTCTCAAACCAGCTTCATGCAGGCGGTTCCGCACGGTCTGGTCCGATAATCGGTGTGGCCCGGGGAGAGCCTGGACAGAAGATGAGGCCGACAGGAAACGATTCCGGAGGTGGCGGAGCCGTATGAAGCGGTCGTGAGCAGCAGTTGTCGCCCTTGGTCTTCCCGCTCGTGGCAAGTCAGCAACGGAGCCAGTGGCTTGAAACCTGACCCACAGTCTACTGATGGTGCTCTGGGACACGTGGAAGTGCCTGGCGATTGCACTTTGACTTTGGCCTGCTTGTAAACGACCCAATGCAATTTGGCGGTCTTCTCTGCTCAATCGGGCCATCTTTCGTCGCTGAATTGTCGTCTGATTTCTTTGTGGCGAACAATCCGCTTTTATGGGTTTTGGAAGAAATGGTGAGAGCTCAATATTCCCCGAGTTTCACGAGATTACACTGAAGCATGACGAGTGGTCATGCCAAATGAGCAATTTTGACATTGTAGCCACTGATAACGCATGCGTCACGTGCAGAGCTCACTTGTGGCAATGGACGAAAGGTCGACGACCAGATAAACATTTTCTGCAGTTTGGTGGATATCCTTGTAGCCATATAACTAAATTAACCAAATATTACAAGCTATGCGTTTCTTTTTTTGAACAGTATAGATATGATATGTTTGGATTAAAAACACGCTCAGAAAGTTAAAACAAAGAGAGGTACAGAAAAGCGTGCTATCCTTCTTAGCGCAACTACTACCCCGCTCTTCTTGTCAATTTCACTGCCTTTGCCATGAGCGGTGGACTGACGATGCTACGAGTATACGGTCTTGCTGAAAAATGGCATTGCGTTCAGTTTCATTCTGTGAGTTCGACAGCTACTTGACTAAATGTTGTATTTTCGCCTTACGCGACTTGTTACATTTAGTCAAGTTTTGACTAAATGTTTTAACATAGAGGGGGAATCGAGACGAGGGTCGTGGTGTGTGTGTGTGTGTGTGTGTGTGTGTGTGTGTGTGTGTGTGTGTGTGTGTGTGTGTGTGTGTGTGTGTGTGTGTGTGTGTGTGTGTGTGTGTGTGTGTGTGTGTGTGTGTGTGTGTGTGTAGAGCGATTCAGACTAAACTACTGGACCGATCTTTATGAAATTTTACATGAGAGTTTCTGGGTATGAAATCCCCAGAAGTTTTTTTCATTTTTTCAATCAATGTCTTTTATGATGTCATATCCGGATTTTTGTAAAAGTTGAGGCGGCACTGTCACACCTTCATTTTTCAATCAAATTGATTGAAATTTTGGCCAAGCAATTTTCGACGAAGGCCGGACTTCGGTATTGCATTTCAGCATGGAGGCTTAAAAATTAATTAATGACTTTGGTCATTAAAAATCTGAAAATTGTAATTAAAATTATTTTATATATAAAACGATCCAAAATTACTTTTATTTTATTTTGCATCATGTTCTGATTCCAAAAACATATAAATATGTTATATTCGGATTAAAAACAAGCTCTGAAAATTTAAAATATAAAACTAAGATTAAAATTAAATTTCCGAAATCGTTTTAAAAACAATTTCATCTTATTCCTTGTCGATTCCTGATTCCAAAAACATATAGATATGATATGTTTGGATTAAAAACACGCTCAGAAAGTTAAAACGAAGAGAGGTACAGTAAAGCGTGCTATGCAGCACAGCGCAACCGCTACCGCGCTGAACAGGCTCGTAACTTTCACTGCCTTTTGCACTAGCGGCGGACTACAGTCATTGTGAAAAAATGCAGTGCGTTCAGTTTCATTCTGTGAGTTCCACAGTTTGACTAAATGTAGTAATTTCGCCTTACGCGACTTGTTGTTACTCTTATCGTAGAGAGAGGGTTCAATCTGTATACGTACACGGTACGTACTCTTTTTAGGGCACTGTGAAATGTGGAGTGCCACAGGGGTCTGTTTTGGGACCTGTATCATTTTGCATGTATATAAATGATTTGCTCCTGTACCTACAGTCTGAATCTGTTGAGTGTCATTTGTTAGCAGATGATACTACCTTACATGCAACAGGGAACAGCCCTGCACAAATTCAAGACAAATTGCAACAGAGCCTAAACGATGTTTCTGAGTGGTGTTCTGCAAATCGTATGTTTATTAATCCAGTTAAAACAAAGTCTATGATAATCAGCACTCGCCAAAAACATCAACTTTCAGAAATGACTCTGAGTCTGTCCCTAAATGAGCACTCCATTGAGCAAGTAGCTGAGCACCGTTTACTGGTACTTACTGTTGATAATAATCTCAAATGGCAGACTCGCATCAATGGAATCCGCAAGAACATTGCTAAAAACCTGTTTCTTTTGTCAAAGTTACAATGCATTATTACTCTGGACACAAGAAAACTATTTTACAATGCCCACATAAAACCCCATATTGATTATGCTCCCATAGTATGGGACGGGTGTAGTGAAGTTTACTTGAAGAAGCTGAACTCGCTCCAGCGTAGAGCTGCTAAACTAGTTCTGCCCAGTACATCTCTTTCTACAAAGGAAAAGATGAAAAGTATTGGGATGTTAAGTTTTAGAAGCAGCTTTTGTATAATAAATGTTCATTTATGTATAAAGCCGTCTATCAGGACATATCTTATACAACTTTTCAAATCATCTCCGTCATATCATTCAAACACTCGAAATAACCTTGTGTTGCCAAGGCCCCGCATCGATTTGTTTAAAACTCGTTTTTCCTATTCTGGTGCATTCCTTTGGAATTCACTACCTGTAGATATCAAGTCATGTCTGTCATTATCTTCTTTTAAAAGACAGCTCCGAAAGCACTTCTCTTGCGACTTCTCTTCCTGATTTGGCCTGTATGGTCCGCTGGACCCAAAAAGCAACAAATAACTAACTAACTAACTAACTTGCGTCTAAGTCGGTGTACAATTTGTGCGAGTGTGTGTGAGGATGCGTGAAAGAGTGTATAGTATGCTTCCATAATTAACAAGCACACTTTTTTTTTAAATTTTGTTTTAATACTTTTTCCTACATGATTGTGTTTTATTTGATTTCTATTTCTTAGTCTTCATACTTGTTCTTCGTTTCATGTGTGTATTAAAGTAGGGACGAGCTGTAAGAAAGGACCATATGGACCTAATGCTGTCATCCCTCGGTAATAAAGTTTTCGAGTTCGAGCTCTCTCTCTCTCTCTCTCTCTCTCTCTCTCTCTCTCTCTCTCTCTCTCTCTCTCTCTCTCTCTCTCTCTCTCTCTCTCTCTCCCTTAGACTCCATCCTTCTCTTTCTCTCTCTCTCTCTCACTCTCTTTCTTTCTCTCTCTCTCTTTCTCTCTCTCTCTCTCTCTCCCTCTTTCTTTCTCTCTTTCTATATCTCTCTCTTTCTATCTCTCTCTCTCTGTCTGTCTGTCTCTCTGAGTCTGTCTCTGTCTTTGTCTGTCTGTCTCTGTTTCTCTCTGTTCCTCTCTGTTTCTCTGTCTCTGTCTCTCTCTGTCTCTCTCTCTCTTTTACCCCCGCTCTCTCTCTCTATAATTCAGTAGGTTCGATAAGTCCAATACACTGGATCATCTAGCTTACCGTGGCTCGCGACAGGTCTGGGTCGCTATGCTAGGAATAAACAGGAACAGCGCAAGACAGTACGAGCTTGACCGGGACCTCATTTTGGAAGCAAAACACAGAGAAATTGACAGCTGAAAAATAGAATTATAATATCGTTATAATCATGCATCAGCCAACAAATTAACAGGTGCTCAGTGTCTCCGAACCAGACTACAAGTGCAGACATCAAAAAACAAATAATAATAAAGATGAAGTGTTCTTGGCTGTTTCCCTCTTGTGATTGCCTGATAACCTCGTATCATCGTCCAAAAACCATTGCACTTTAAAAAGAAATTCATATATTTGCATACACTTAGTTTAATTGAAGATGCATTATCCTACAGTTAAGACAAGTGCAGACAGACGAAGAACAAATACTAATAAAGATTAAGTGTTCTTGGTTCTTCCCTCTTCTGATAACCTCGTATCGACGCCCTGCAACCATTGCACTTTAGAGAGCATATATTTGTGCAAACACTTAGTTTAATTGCACATGTAATAATTATCCAGCAGTTATGAGTAACCTAGTGGAAATAATATCTTTTTACTCACTGCTGTGTTTTTCTATTTAAGAAGTAGACTTTTGTTTTACACAGCTTCTATTATTCGCTAGCATGTGACCCTCATCTGGGATTATTGATTACTGTACATCACCAAGATGGGTTTAGAATGTAACATGTTCTGTGACTGATCAGATTACCGGTGTACAATTCTCGATGAGCACCGGCAATATACTCATTGAACATCTTCCAGGGAGGTTCATTAAATTACGCTCAACTAGTCTCTGCATTCATATGCAAATATTAAAGACAGAGCAAAATACCGGCGAAAATACCAAGACGATTGTTTCATGCAAATAGATAACGTCGATCGCGGGGCTACGTCAGTCAATTCGAAACACCGCTTTTTGTTGTTGGCTGTCTGTCTATCTATCAAGCAAAATATCCCCCCCCCCCAAAAAAAAAAAAAAAAAAAAAACATCCAACAACACCCAACCACAACAAAAGCAAAAACAAAACATTAAACAAAAAAACCACAAAAATGTATGTCAAAGGATAACATTGGAACAGAGTAATACAGTGATAGGATAGCAATACAGAAACACATTTCTTGTGAACCAAGCAGGTAAGTGAACTGAAAGTAGTATATATAATTATGTGAAGAAAGGAGAACCATTCTAGTCTTTTTGCAATCGCAAGCAGGATAGCAGGAAGGAGATTGTCGACAGATTGAATAACAATAACTCTAACAGGCTTCCGTACTTCCGTTTCAGTGGGGTAAGAGTTTGTGTCAAAAAGAAGAATTCTCGTTTTCTTCAATGTTCCGGGAACAAGATTTGCTCTGATGTATGTAACTTATTTCGAATGTAAGTCGTATGAGCATTTTGCTTTTCTTGCTGATAGCTTAATCGTAATTGACAATTCTTGACATTGGATTATAGAACAAACTCCCGTCACTGCACAGGAAGCAGACACGCTGTTGATTGTTGGAATGTGTCCAAGTGGAAGAATGCCCTCACTCTATGACAAACACTTGCACAGATCCCTGGTGGTGCAAGTAATTACACGAGCAGGATTATGCGTTTCACTCTGTGATCTGTGAAGTAGAAAAGAAAATGATGACTCAAGTGCAATATCATTAGATGAAACGCTACTATGCTGCAAGTGTAAGCGATGTCTTGCACCACTACAGATCTGACTGGGCTTAAATAAAAAATATCTTGTTACGATGACACGTGTCAGACATCTACACCCTGCCTACTTCATGTGCAGAGTGGGAACCTTATTGTGAACAGGTTAAGAATAAGATCGGCAAGCAAGACGGAGAATAGAATGTAACAGAAGCTCTTTGATGTTTTTTGTAAAGCGTCCGCACGTCTCAGAAACGCTGCAAAATGCACGACACTAGGTCTCGCTTTGTCAACAGCCGCGTTTCATTTCAGCGCTGTATTGTGAAGCATACCATATGCATTATGCATAGTGCAATAACTGAGTACTTGACACTGCCATCGAAAACTCTTCATTGCCTGTCGTCAACTTGAATCACAGAAACAGCAAAATGCATAAGAGGTTACAATCCGACCAGGACCGTTATTAACAGGTAGAATAATGTTCACATGCACAGTTGGTTTGTTGACTCCTTTTTTACGACACTTAAACTGCTCAACTATGACATTTTCTAGGACGAAATCCGACAAATAAATAGATATATAGATATAGTATAAACATGTTTTCTTATACAACACTATGATATTGGTTGGTACTTTTAAAACTATCATGATGTTACGTGTGGGGACAGTTATATGGGCAGTAATTGGCCAAACAATAGTACTTTAAACAAATAATGAAAGGTTTTTTTAATATTTAAAATAAATCAAAGCAACGTTTATACAGTGCTCGAGAAGAAAATTTGGTTAGGACGATTAGTGGTGTCTTCTGTTAAAATTACTTGTTTCCAACCTTTGTGGTTTGAGCCCTGTACACGTAAATATTCACAAATCAATAGAAAAATAGTTACACTTATACCCGAAAAGAGCCCGACGCTTAACGTCACATATTAATACATATTCGTTTGAACTCTAGTGCTTCTTAAAACAGTCACGCTCACTGGACAGAACTGACCGAGGACAGCAGTGAAACACATACCTGACATATGTGAGAAGCGTGCATTCACTGACCAGAGAGGTCAGCAAGGGGCGTCATTGAGGCTTTTCCAGGGTTGAAAATTGACCATCTTTTTGGTCGTAACACTCAAAATTTGTTTGTTTGTTTGTTTGTTTGTTTGTTTGCTTAACGCCCAGCCGACCACAAAGAGCTATATCAGGGCGGTGCTGCTTTGACATATAACGTGCGCCACACACAAGACAGAAGTCGCAGCACAGGCTTCATGTCTTACCCAGTCACATTATTCTGACACCGGACCAACCAGTACTCAAAATTTACCAGGGTTGAACGAAAATGATTATGAATAACACTTAACCATTATAACACAAGATAATACTAATCATCCTGGACACACTATGTAAGATGCTTTGTATATTTGTTTAATATTTTTTTTTATAAAGTCAACCAATGGCCCTTGTTTTTCAAGCAATGTTTATTTATGAGTATTGTTTTTCTTGTACCATGAGCAGCATATCATACCTTTATCACATAATTATTTTAAACTTAAACAGATATTAAACAGGACAGTTTATTATCTAAAAGTTTTGACAATAGCATCGATTAGCAAAAACACATGAAAATGAAGGGTGTTCCCTAACTTTTTGTGAGTAGTTTAAATCATTTTTGGTGGTGGGGGGGGGGGGGGAGGGGGGTGTGGGAGGAAGGGGGTTGGGGCGAATAAATAGCCGTAATAATTTCCAATACGTATTTATCAACAACGTATTTAAAAGTATATAAACCACCTGAAACGTGTTCCTACCTTTAAATCCAGAAGAAGTACGCCAGCATATCCACACAGCTGTATTGTGCCAAGGCCAGAGACTCAACTGACATTAGCGTGCACACGGTGTCGTGCCTACCTGTGTGTGCAGTTAACTTCCTCAACCGTTCGTATTGTTTTCACGTCTATTGTAGCGACATCACGATATTGCAAGGCCCACGCAGGTCTTTTTACAAAGTATCGGAAAACAATTGTGTTCTCAGAATCCAAACCGGATGAGTTAGTGTTACGTGTTTTGCACATTCTTTTGCATCTGTCTTTGTATAAGGTACTTGAATGTGAGTGTTTGTGATGTCTGGAGTATTGTGTACATGTGTGTGCGTGCATGTGTGTGTGTGTGTGCGTGTGTGTGTGTGTGTGTGTGTGTGTGTGTGTGTGTGTGTGTGTGTGTGTGTGTGTACGTGCATGCGTGCGTGCACACGACCTGACCAAAATAAACTTTGTAAAACCTTGCAAAGGAAAGCACGCCTTTTTTTCGTAACTGAATACAGAATACAGGACATGAAATTCAAGACGAAACAGCGAGGAAAATTGTTGTTTAAAAACGACGCTCACAGAAGCCAAAATCTGTGAATAGAAACGTCTCACAAGTTATCCTGCTCTTCTTTTTTCGTTCAAACACATTACACTTCGTTGCCTCTTTTGAAAACGATGTTTAGTGTCAAGAAAACCACTCACACTTTAGAGAGTCTGTAGGAGCTCACTATTTTATAACTGACACTCTGTATTGGCTATAAATGAATGTTTTCCCTGGAGGTGAATTGTAAAATCTTTAACAAAAGGATTATTTAAAGTTAGAATATAGCACTTGAATAGTACTTTCACAATAATTGTTTGTAATGATGGACATGTCCACACTTCTCGTTGCACAAACACTTGATAACGATAGTCACTGTCTTCGAATGCTTCGTGTGTGTCATGCTCCGGTCATTTTCTTGTTCTTTGTTGTTGTTGTTGTTGTTGTTGTTGTTGTTGTTGTTGTTGTTGTTGTTGTTTTTGTTGTTGTTCGTGGTGGTTGAGGTTGTGCCTTCGCGTTTGCAAAAAGATGTAGCTGTTTTTCGAAATAATACTCCTGTTTAATTAATTAGTTTTGACAAGACCGGTACAACATACCACCGGGGTTGATGTTTTTACAACTCAGTTGGTGTGCTCATGTGACGTTCTACGTAGGCAAGAATGTTTAAATCTAGCTTCTTTTTAGTAGATATGAACAAATAGTAATAATTTCCAAACCATCTGCATCCTTGTGTGAATATTCAAACCAAACATACTCAAGCAGGTGTTTAAGCTCGTAAAAGAAATCTACTCTGCTGTCAGTTTCCAGTTGGACCTTTTTTCTTTGCCAAGACGGCAGGTCTTCTCTTCCAGTTGAACGGATATTCTGTAGTAGCCAAGTTCCCTATCGTTTGGGGAAACTCACCACCGACGGTACGTTTTAAGTACAACAAATATCTTGTGTTGGCCAAGTTCACTATCGTTTGGGGAAAATCACTACAGATGGTTTGGTTAATATTGGTCTCCGAAAGGAGTTTTGTAACGGAAATAGACGTCTAGGGTCTGGACTCGTTTGTTATAGACTCGTTTGTCAGAGTAAAATTCTAACCTTGAGGCATTCCTCAAAGTCAGACGAGCGATTTAAAATAGGCGGATTTTTGCTCAATGCCTCTTGCAACATGCACAGTTTACTCTGTGACTGTGAAAATGTCTTGTTTTACTCGTGTTTGTCTCTATCCAAATTGTGTTGCATTCCATAGAAAGTCCCCATTAGGCAGTTAACCTCCTCATAGGTAGGTAACCTCCTCCGTATTATAATCTAGAACACACACACACACACACACACACACACACACACACACACACACACACACACACGCACGCACATACACACACACACACACACACACACACACACACACACACACACACACATACAAACGCACACAAATGAACTATTACCAGCTATGATTATTTCTTGTCAAGCCCTCCATAATATACACTTCTTGGCTCATTCGTTTTGTTCTTACAAATAATTCTACAAGAATTCGAATAAGTCGCAATATATATTTATAGATGATAAAGAATGTTTGTGTGCAAACCATAAATAATATTATTTTCAAAATAATTCTGCGAAAATTCACAATACTTACAATGTTTATAAAATAGTTTTACGAAAATTCACAATATTTACATGTTAAAAAAACGATCATTCACAACATTTATAAAATCAACAAAATTACAGCTCTATAAAAATTCACCGTATATAACATATCAAAAAATCACGCTTTCGTTAATAAAGGAACTTCTTAAGCAAAATAAGTAAAATTACGTGGTATCAACATTTATATTAAACATATTTATGTAAGTATATAACAGACGGGCGCTGTGGCGGGGTGAAACGACGTCGGCCTCTTAATCGGAAGGTCGTGAGTTCGAATCCCGGCCGCGGCCGCCTGGTGGGTTAAGTGTGGAGATTTGTCCGATCTCCCAGGTCAACTTATGTGCAGACCTGCTAGTGGCTTATCCCCCTTCGTGTGTACACGCAAGCACAAGACCAAGTGCGCACGGAAAAGATCCTGTAATCCATGTCAGAGTTCGGTGGGTTATAGAAACACGAAAATACCCAGCATGCTTCTCCCGAAAGCGGCGTATGGCTGCCTAAATGGCGGGGTCAAAACGGTCATACAAGTTAAAACCTACTCGTGCAAAAACACGGGTGTATACGTGGGAGTTTCAGCCCACGAACGCAGAAGAAGAAGAAGAAGTATATAACAAATGATATGTTTGGCAAACCAATTATAGACTTTGCCAGCAATGCTTAACACATATTTTCTCTATATCTCTCAAAGGCAGATTTTAAGAAAAGACCCAGCCTTATATTTTAGGGGCGGATCACATCATTTTTAAGAGGGGGGGGTGGGGGGTGGGGGGGGTTCCACATTTCTTTTAGGAGCAGATCGAGGATGGGAAGCGTTCAGTTAAGGGCGCGAAGCTCCTGGGGAAACCCCGGAAACCCCCCTCTGGATCCGCCCATATATCTGTATCCTGATTAAATTAAAATCCAATTCAGGTCTATCTTTCTTTCAACACTTTCATTCTTTTCAATGTTTTTTACACTGAACACAGCTGTGAAAAAAGCAATAGGTGAATAGCAATCAGATCTTTTCTTTGCTGAGTCAACAGACTCGGGTTGCCGATACATTTCATAAACTCCCGCAGTGGGGCACTGCGGTTATGAAATTAAAGGCCCCTCCTGTTTTTGGAACCGCAGGAGCTTTCTAGTTTGCTGTTAGGTAGATTTTTGGTTCCTCTTTCCTGTCATGCTCTCTTTTTCTTCATGAATTCTTTTCTTCTTTCTGCCTTCTTGCTCATTCACCTGTATTTTTTCCAAAAATCTCTTCTCTTGCCGCTTGTCTCGCGATTCATGTATAGTTTAATCTGTTAGTGTTCTGATGTAAGTCCAGCAGTAGATAGGTTAAGTCTATTTTAACATACTGGAAACTGGTAATCTTCCAGTAGGTATTAATTTAGTTTTACTAAAGCCTGCTGGGACACAAGTAATGGGTTAGTGCATTTGTAAACAGGAATCGCTTGACAAGTGGCCCCCTTCATCCCCCCCTTCCTCGTCCTGATATGGCTCTGCGTAGTCGGCTGGACGTTAAGCAACAAATAAACAAACAAACAAACATTTCATCAACACATATTAAACAATCGCGTTTAGACCCGGACTCTGACGGTCCTTGACTTTTCCACGTCTCTAAATATTCTGATTATCAGAACCATTTGAAGTAGCAGGAGCTTGCTTTGAAGATGAAGAACCCCACCCTGGCGGACTCACTGTGTTGTAGTATTCGGAACACGCGCTTGCTCCCTGCTCTGTGAGTTCCGCATTATTTCGGGCAGCTAGCGAATCGTAAGGTCTGGTATCTCCCCTGTCCTGCGTCAAGACTTCGTAAGTGTTGTTCTGATTGGTCATATCAGCATACGCGTGTTCTTCGAGGTTTCGATTGGTCAAACCATCATATACGTTCAGGGGTGTGAGATAGTAGTTGGAAGTGTATGAAGATCTCGAGGGATCTCTGCGGCCTGCGGATTAATATTAATAATAATAATTACAACACAACGTGACCTTTATGTTCTTTAATTACTTCCTGCTGACATTTTAGGACATAAGAGCTTTTTAGGTGCCTAAGGCATTCTTAAAAGCTCATTCAAAAATTCCAACTAGTTTAAAAGATATTTTTAATTAAACACCTTTCTGGGTGCACACAGACTCACGACCACCGGCGAAGGTTAAACATGATTTTGGAATGTTTTTTTGCTATTATGAGAACCTTTGATTACTCTTGGTAGTTTATGTTGTTGTTGACTCTATCTACGTTGTTGTTGTTGTTGTTGTTGTTGTTGTTGTTGTTGTGTTTGTTGTTGATGATAATAATGCTGTTTATACACAAGTTTGATTCAACTTTGTTTCCATTCGTGGAAAAAAAGCAAAACTTGTTTGGTTATGTTAACAATAAAACACAATGACAATGACATTGACAATGACACACACACACACACACGCACACACACACACACACACACACACACACACACACACACACACACACACACACACACACACACACACACACACACACACACACACACACACACACACACATGTTACAGCTGGAACAGAAACGGGGTATGGGAAGCAAGAAAATCTACAATGAGTGACAGATACCTTTAATTTGAAGACACAAGAAGAATTTACTTGAGAGCATATTCTGAAACGTCCATCAAGTTTCGACGGATTGGCCCATAACAGTGGCTGTGCATGTTTGAGACGCAATCAATATATTAGAACACCTGATAACCGGAAGTGTACTTACCTCCTGTTGTCATTGACAGGTCCTCGGTGTTTCTGTTTTCATCATCAGGTTTGCTGCAACAAAACCAAACATCTTCAGGAAACAGCGCACAACTTGTGTTTTTTTTTTTACATTTAGTCAAGTTTTGAGATAGACAAAGAATCGGGACGAGGGGGGCAAACAGATTGACTAAATGTGTTGACATCTTGTTGTTTGGGCACATTATAAGTCTGTTTCCGTGAACCGTACAGATATGTTGGAGGATAGCGGAAGCTTTACAAAGGATTCCTCCGCCATTAGCTCTTTTATTACCAACAGAAATCAAGACCTTACCTTTGGCGACGTTTTCTCATGCAGACAAGGACGACGACGATGATGACGACGATGAGTACAACGACAGTTACCACAACCCCGGCGATGGCAGCAGCGCTATTATCACTCTCGCCGTCTGGGAAAGAATTGTAAACTACAGTATTAGTGCATTCAGAAGTGATCGAAGCAAAATATATTATCTTATTAGGACACACACACATACACACAGGCACACGCACAGACGCACCCACACACACACACACACACACACACGCGCGCGCGCACGCACCCACACACACACACATACAGACACACAGACACACAAACACACACACATACACACACACACACACCCACACACACACACACACATGCTTGTGCATGATAATATTAAGGGATCCTGAGATAGTGCCCAACAAACAGAGCAACAACAATAGAACTTTGTCAGAGAACGATCAATACCTGGAGACGGTATGTCGCCATCAGTAGACAACGTTGGACCTGTTCTGTCGCTGGTAGTGGGGTGCCTTGTGGTAGACGAGATCGTGGTGACTGATGCTTGTGTACAATTGGTGGAGGTGTGTCGAGGTCGTGCCCAAGATGTTGTAGATTGTCCATCTGAATAAATTTGAGACACATTTATCTTCACCGAGTCATGTTTTGAACTACGCAGTCCGGATGGTGTGGGTCGTATATGACCCATACTTTTTAAAGAAGTAGGCTATTGAAGGTAAAAAGTAACGGTTCGTACGTACACGACCCATGCCATCCGAATCAGCATACACTCTTTGCAGAGTATGCGTTGTGCACGACCCGCGCTGTCCTGTTAAGGCATACGCACTGTAAACTTCCTTCTCAAATCCAAATGTGTCGTGCAAGACCCACATCAGCTGGACTGTGTAGTTCAAACTGTTCTAGATGATAATCTTCTGAACAGTGGTCGATGGGTAGATCCCATGACATTGGGGATTACATAAAAAATCTAAATAGTTTCAGACATACAGCACTTTTGTGAGTTTCTGTGTTGTCAACGACCAAGCAAGCACCGTGAAGGTTACTTAGACGTAAGTCTGACTTAAAAAGGGATGGTGGTGGATTCAAACATTATTTCAGAGTTAGTTTGCGGCTGCTTTAAGTGCATCCCTATCTGAATTAGGAATTTCTGATTGAATTAGAGGCAGTTTGTCGTACAACTGTGCTTAATTTCATCAGCATTAAATTACAGTTTAAGTCGAGATTGATCTGACTCCAGCTGCTGCTTTTAGTAAACTTACTTCGAATATCATCCGTGGCGCTTTTCTGAAATGTGCATTTACATTTGAGTATGCGTTGTACCCGATTCACGCTGCCCGATTAGGGTTAACACTGTAAAATATATTCCTTCTTAAATCCGTATGTGTCGGGCAAGACCCACATCAGCTGGAGTGTAAAGTTCAAATTACACCAACTTTTATTTGTTTGTTCACAGAAATTGGTATAGATCCTATGACATTTGGAGATTACATGAAGTTTTAATAAAAAAAAAACTCGGAATCGTTTTAAACATATAGCACTTTTTGTGAGTCTCTGTGTCGCCAACGACAAAAAAAGCATGGTGAAGGTTACTTACGCATGTCTGACCTAGAAAGGGGGTGATGGTGGATTCAAAAACATTATTTGAGAGTAAGTTTGCGGCTGCTTTTTATACATACTTATCTGATTTAAGCACTTCTGATTTAATTAGCGGCAGTTTGTCGTACAACTGTCCTTAATTTCATCAGCACTAAATTACAGTTTAAGTTGAGATTTTTCTGACTTGAGCCGCTGCTTTTTACATTTAGTCAAGTTTTGACTAAATGTTTTAACGTAGAGGGGGGAATCGAGACGAGGGTCGTGGTGTATGTGCGTGTGTGTGTGTGTGTGTCTGTCTGTCTGTGTGTGACGTGTGTAGAACGATTCAGACTAAACTACTGGACCGATCTTTATGAAATTTGACATGAGAGTTCCTGGGAATGATATCCTCACACTTTTTTTCATTTTTTTGATAAATGTCTTTTATGACGTTATATCCGGCTTTTCGTGAAAGTTGAGGCGGCACTGTCACGCTCTCATTTTTCAACCAAATTGGTTGAAATTTTGGTCAAGTAATCTTCGACGAAGCCCGGACTTCGGTATTGCATTTCAGCTTGGTGGCTTAAAAATTAATTAATGACTTTGGTCATTAAAAATCTGAAAATTGTAAAAAAAATATTTTTTTTATAAAACGATCCAAATTTACGTTCATCTTATTCTCCATCATTTGCTGATTCCAAAAGCATATAAATATGTTATATTTGGATTAACAACAAGCTCTGAAAATTAAATATATAAAAATTATTATCAAAATTTTTTTTCGAAATCAATTTAAAAACACTTTCATCTTATTCCTTGTCGGTTCCTGATTCCAAAAACATATAGATATGATATGTTTGGATTAAAAACACGCTCAGAAAGTTAAAACGAAGAGAGGTACAGAAAAGCGTGCTATCCTTCTCAGCGCAACGAATACCCCGCTCTTCTTGTCAATTCCACTGGCACTGCCTTTGCCACGGGCGGTGGAGTGACGGTGCTACGAGTATACGGTCTTGCTGCGTTGCGTTGCGTTCAGTTTCATTCTGTGAGTTCGACAGCTACTTGACTAAATGTTGTATTTTCGCCTTACGCGACTTGTTATATTTAGTCAAGTTTTGACTAAATATTTTAACATCGAGGGGAATCGAAACGAGGGTCGTGGTGTATGTGCGTGTGTGTGTGTGTGTGTCTCAGTGTCTGTCTGTGTGTGTGTGCGTGTGTGTGTGTGTGTGTGTAGAGCGATTCAGACTAAACTACTGGACCGATCTTTATGAAATTTGACATGAGAGTTCCTGGGTATGAAATCCCAGAACGTTTTTTTCATTTTTTTGATAAATGTCTTTGATGACGTCATATCCGGCTTTTCGTGAAAGTTGAGGCGGCACTGTCACGCCCTCATTTTTCAACCAAATTGGTTGAAATTTTGGTCAAGTAATCTTCGACGAAGCCCGGACTTCGGTATTGCATTTCAGCTTGGTGGCTTAAAAATTAATTAATGACTTTGGTCATTAAAAATCTGAAAATTGTAAAAAAAATTAAAAATTTATAAAACGATCCAAATTTACGTTCATCTTATTCTCCATCATTTTCTGATTCCAAAAACATATAAATATGTTATATTTGGATTAAAACAAGCTCTGAAAATTAAATATATAAAAATTATTATCAAAATTAAATTGTCGAAATCAATTTAAAAACACTTTCATCTTATTCCTTGTCGGTTCCTGATTCCAAAAACATATAGATATGATATGTTTGGATTATAAACACGCTCAGAAAGTTAAAACAAAGAGAGGTACAGAAAAGCGTGCTATCCTTCTTAGCGCAACTACTACCCCGCTCTTCTTGTCAATTTCACTGCCTTTGCCATGAGCGGTGGACTGACGATGCTACGAGTATACGGTCTTGCTGAAAAATGGCATTGCGTTCAGTTTCATTCTGTGAGTTCGACAGCTACTTGACTAAATATTGTATTTTCGCCTTACGCGACTTGTTAGTATACTTACTTTGAATTGTATCAGTGGCGCCTGAATGTAATGTGCATTTACATTCGATTTCTTTTTATTATAGCCCCATGTACAATTACAGCTGCATGCTTGATTATAAATAGCTACATCTTTAATTATAAATATACCTGATTTACTTTGTGTCTAAAGAGAGCAAGTTGGCATAGGTTTATGTGACTTATGTCTGATTTAATCAGCAACAATCGTAAAGTGCAATAAACTCAGAAAGAGAAAAACAACATAATTGTAAGACAGCCGAAGCGACAAGTAAAATGAAAAGAATTAGACAACTTTACTCTACCTTTACAACCAGTTCACCATCAGCATTATCAGACAATCAAGTTAACTTGAAAGGCAGAAGAACAGAGAAAGCGAACCATTTCTTTTACAACATAGAATTGACGATTTAGGACCCCAAATTGCATTGTTACTTTACCCTGATTTACACAGCTGTATTCAACAACTGTGACGTGGTAAAGTTCGGGAGGTGGCGTATTCGATGGAGGACCTCCGCCCAAAACTCGGAACTGAATCTGCAATTCAATCAATCAGTCTTAATGGCCAGACAGGTAATCAGAACCGAGCAAGAGTTGCTTAATAGAATGTTATTCTAATAGTTAGTCACACACACACACACACACACACACACACACACACACACACACACACACACACACACACACACACACACACACACACACACACACACACATACTAACTAGCTAGTTAGTCACACACACACACACACACACACATATACACACATACACACACACACACACACACACACACACACACACACACACATAACCTAGGAACATACACGAATAATTAGTCCTTATATATTATATTTCAACCATACCTGATTGTTTGTATCATACCTTTCCTGTCATGGGTTTGATGCTAAATCGTGCAGTACGATTCCTATTGCTAGTAACTGCGTTGGACTGATCTTCCATCAAGCACGGCTGTTCAACATTGTTGAATGCAAGGAACACCTGGATCTGATATGGCGTGGCTCCTCTGGAGTATGTGAACTCTACGCACGATGGTTCAGAAAAGTTCACCCATGGAGACTCCAGAACGGAATATACGATGGCTCCTTATTGAATTGCTCTGGCTGACACTGGCATAGCCTTCGATGTGAACAGAAATAATTGTCATTAAAGCCTGTTGGCTTAGAAATAGCCAGAAATAAGTACCAATTAAAATAACACGGCAACATATTAATTACTACATGTACCTTTGAATAACTGCAGGTCCAAACCAAACCTAAACACTGGTGACTGTTCAAGAGAAGACAGCATGCAAGTTCCGTAAGCATTAATCGAGCGCATTTGCGCATACGAACATACATTATTTATGTTTACTTTTATTGTGACTTAAATAAAGAAGGACACTGGGCAAAAACAAGGAGATAAAGAGAGAGAGTGAACGAGAGTGATAGAGCGGAAAGCTAAGAGAGAGAGAGAGAGAGAGAGAGAGAGAGAGAGAGAGAGAGAGAGAGAGAGAGAGAGAGAGAGAGAGCGGAAGGCAAAAAACGAGACAGGCAGGCAGGCAGGCAGGCAGACAGACAGACTGACGGGCAAACAGACAAATAGATAACCAATTACATTACACAGTTCAGTCCACCATAGACAGGGAGACTGAAAACAAAAACTTACCATTGTTTGCGCTCCAGTTCTGCATGCCGCTGTCAACGCAACCTTGACTATAGCAGCAAAGGTTTCCTTCAAAGCAGCAGTTTAGATCGGTTGGGGATTTAAGGGAGACTGCAAACAATACGGAACACACGTTGAGACAGTCTGCCCCGTAAACTGTAATGGGTTTGCACATTTCACAGTTCAGGGCCCGTATTCTGGAAAAAGCTGCAATATTGTGTCCTTTAAAGTCAAACTGTCGTTTAACAACCGCCCAGTATTTATTTTTACTGCCCAGTAAATATTTATTTTCCCCCGGTATTAATGTGTGTCTGGCGGAAGGTCGGCAGCTACCAAAATTGGTTATTTTTAGAATAGGAGATTCCTCATGCTAGCTCCTCTCTACAAACAATATTTGAACAACATTTATTCTTGAAAAAGCTGCAACTCATATACTGGCCTGTAAAACCATTTACGCGCAATAAGTCCGCCAACTGCTAAGTGTTTTTTATGAAACACCTGTAATTCCTTACCGGGTTGTCTCCGAGCTGTTAAGTTAGAGGACCCATCCCTCTCTTGTAAAGTCGCTACCTGTCAGTAACTTCACCAACACTGTCCATTAAAACCGTCAAGTTTGATTAAATCTTGTTTAAATATTGTTCGTAGATTTATGTCCCTCATGGACACACATTGGTGTCATTTAAGCACCAATGCATTGTGGTCAAATACGAGATTCTGCTCAGAAAAGATTTCAACCGATGCTCGATTATAACAGCGTGTTGCGAAAGCGTGTAGCGTCTTGTTTAATGCATTACAGTGGCGAAAATGTGTTGTCTGATTCCGTAGCCGAACGGTTATCGAATTCGCCTGATGCTCTATTGAGTCGATTTCAAATCACTCTCAGTCCATACTGGTTTTTTTTTAATACTTGTTGTCATTAATTTTGTTTGTTTTTGTTTATTTTCTTCGTGTGCAAGAGAGTACGTTGTAATATCATAATTGATTTTAAAAATTAATTTTAGGCGAAAATGAGGTTTTTTTTTAACATTTTTGGTTAACATGATATTACTGTTATCTACCTTGTATACGCCCATCCACCCTATGCACCAATTTTGCCCAAAAGTGGGGGGTGGGCGTTTAATAGGTACTATGCCCCTGGCAGAAGCGGTTTCTTAGCTAGAAAAACAATATTTTGGTCATTTGCCATAGAAGTGTTCAAAGGATGCGTTATTGCACAAAACTCCCCCCCCCCCTCTCTCTCTCTCTCTCTCTCTCTCTCTCTCTCTCTCTCTCTCTCTCTCTCTCACACACACACACACACACACACACACACACTAACACACACACACACACACACACACACACACACACACACACACACACACACACACACACACATACACACACCCGTGAATCAACCTCTTCAGACATCACTTCCTGCCAAAGATGAAGCTTTGAAGATGAAGACAGTCCGCGGTACAAGCCATCAACAACTGTACGACGAGTCAGGCTTTATTTCACTTTTAGATAGGCGTAAACGTCAAAAATTGATATTATTTCACAAGATTGTACACCGTAAGGTGCCAAACTACTTACTTGCGATATTGCCACCATTAGTATCAACTAATAACCCATATCGCCAGCGCAGACCTTTAGACAGGACAGTTATATCGTTTAACACTGAATTATACAGAAACTCATTTCTCCCATCTTCAACACAACTCTGGAATTCTTTACCAGACTACATAAAACTTAGTGAGTCCCTATGTGAATTCAACCACTTTTTGCCTTTTTATATTTAGTCAAGTTTTGACTAAATATTTTAACATCGAGGGGGAATCGAAACGAGGGTCGTGGTGTATGTGCGTATGTGTGTGTGTGCGTGCGTGTGTGTGTGTGTGTGTAGAGCGATTCAGACTAAACTACTGGACCGATCTTTATGAAATTTGACATGAGAGTTCCTGGGTATGAAATCCCCGAACGTTTTTTTCATTTTTTTGATAAATGTCTTTGATGACGTCATATCCGGCTTTTCGTGAAAGTTGAGGCGGCACTGTCACGCCCTCATTTTTCAACCAAATTGGTTGAAATTTTGGTCAAGTACTCTTTGACGAAGCCCGGGGTTCGGTATTGCATTTCAGCTTGGTGGCTTAAAAATTAATTAATGACTTTGGTCATTAAAAATCGGAAAATTGTAAAAAAAAATAAAAATTTATAAAACGATCCAAATTTACGTTTATCTTATTCTCCATCATTTGCTGATTCCAAAAACATATAAATATGTTATATTCGGATTAAAAACAAGCTCTGAAAATTAAATATATAAAAATTATTATCAAATTTTTTTTTCCAAATCAATTTAAAAACACTTTCATCTTATTCCTTGTCGGTTCCTGATTCCAAAAACATATAGATATGATATGTTTGGATTAAAAACACGCTCAGAAAGTTAAAACGAAGAGATGTACAGAAAAGCGATGTACAGAAAAGCGTGCTATGCAGCATAGCGTAACCACTACCGCGCTAAAGTAGGCTTGCACTGTTTAACCCCTCACTCTATCACTTTTGATTAATTTCACATCCCCCATCACTACTACCTTCCCTCTCTCTCGTTATGGCAGGCAGGCGGATAAAGACACACACATGTGAGCGAGCGGAGAGAGAGAGAGAGAGAGAGAGAGAGAGAGAGAGAGAGAGAGAGAGAGAGAGAGAGAGAGAGAGAGAGAAATAGAGAGAGAGAGAACGAAATAGAGAGAGAGACTGAGAGAGAGAGAGAGGGAGAGAGAGAGAGAGAGAGAGAGAGAGAGAGAGAGAGCCGGGGGGTGAGCGAGCGGAGAGAGAGAGAGAGAGAGAGAGAGAGAGAGAGAGAGAGAGAGGGAGAGAAATAGAGAGAGAGAAAGAAATAGAGAGAGAGAGAGAGAGGGAGAGAGAGAGAGAGAGAGAGAGAGAGAGAGAGATAGCCGGGGGTGGGGTGGGGGTGACAGAAGTCGCATTCGCTCTGTCACAGTAAAATGTGTGTGTGTGTGTGTGTGTGTGTGTGTGTGTGTGTGTGCGAGCGTACTTCCCAATTTACAATTCAGCAGTTCTTTCGTTCTTCGCTCCACGATAAAAACGTGCGAAACGGAGAGTACAGAGTGTCAAAAACTTGCGCGTCATGCCAATTTCATAATCAAGTCTCACGATACAGGCGTCTTAAATATAATTCAAAATGGGTCTTGAAAAGAAAGAATCTGCATTCATATTTTGTCAAAACAATCGTTTTGCGTCTTATCTGCGTGTTCCATTATAGACATCAAACATGCATCGAATAGCTTCTTGATCAACTGATGAATGGGTTTCCATGCTTTTAGTCTATGCTTGAATTGTGATTCCTTTGTCGCTGCCCTACACGCCACCAGGCGTGAAAGGCAGTAAGTAAGTTGAATTGTGATTGCTGATGTAGCACACACACACACACACACACAAACACACACACACACACACACACACACACACACACACACACAAACACACACACACACACTAATCACTTGGTGGCCTAAAAAAACAAAAAACGAACGTATAGCATGTCTGTAATTCTAACCTGAAGTATCAGGAACTCGTTCGGTTTCAAGCCCCTGTGGCCAAAATGGTAAACCGTACGTTTTTTTGTTTTTTTCTCAAGCAAACTATCTCAACGTTTGCCAGTTCTATTACCTACGACACGTTGCGAGAGAAGGGCAGTTTTAAATCGCCGTACTCTTTACAAATGAAGGACAGGATTTGAAGTAAGTAGGCGACTGTGGATCAACGTGCAAAGTATCTGTAAGTATTGTCAATACAGACGGTACGTGCCCACTTTCGTTATTCTTTATCAGGGTACTGTACAACATAGTACGTGTAGGCCTAACCCATAGTATCTGTAAACAAGCAAGCAGGCAGGCAAGCAGTCAAACACCCAAACATGCCCAGGCTAAAGAAAAAATCTAGCCTTGTGAGAAAATCTGAAAAGAGAAAAAGAGATCAACAGTCACAGTCAGCGGATGAATCTCCGTCAAAAGGAAACAATATTGACGAGACCGATCACAGTCATTGTGTCAACGCTGTCTCCGAAATTATGTCTGACAATGAGAGTGTCTCGCCAACACCAACTTTAAGCCTATGTACGGGTGTTTCATTTACGACAAGTGCTTCAAAACGTACAACACAAAACATGAAAAACCAAGCAAACATGTGCAGAAACAGAAACAACAACCCATCTGCCGAATTAGAGCGTACACACAATAGGCAGAGAATGTCCTCAGTAAGACAGGAACAAGAATGTTCAGCCCACGAACATAAAAGAAATAGGCAAAGAATGGCATCCACCAGAGAAAACACCGAATATTGCAATCGCGAGAAAGACACAAATCGGCAGAGAATGACAGTCACAAGACAAGAAGCCGACTATTCGCAACGCGAGAAAGAACAAACTCGGCAGAGAATGACAGTCACAAGACAAGAAGCCGACTATTCGCAACGCGAGAAAGAACAAACTCGGCAGAGAATGACAGTCACAAGACAAGAAGCCGACTATTCGCAACGCGAGAAAGACACAAATCGGCAGAGAATGACAGTCACAAGACAAGAAGCCGACTATTCGCAACGCGAGAAAGACACAACTCGGCAGAGAATGACAGTCACAAGACAAGAAGCCGACTATTCGCAACGCGAGAAAGACACAAATCGGCAGAGAATGACAGTCACAAGACAAGAAGCCGACTATTCGCAACGCGAGAAAGAACAAACTCGGCAGAGAATGACATCTGTCAGATTAGAGATTCAGTACACGGATCGTGAACACCACGCGAACAAAGAACGACTACGTGTTTACCGACAAGATTCAGATTATGCCCAGAAAGAGCGCGGACAGAAACAACAACGGCGATCTGTAACATGTCCTGACAAAAGCCTTGCAGAAACTGATGAATCAGTGAAGAGGAAAAGGCAACCACAACAAGCACAAAGAAAACCAGAACAGCGCAAAAGAAAGGCTGGTGATAATTGTGATGTTCCGGTTCCCAACAAACGAGCAGAGTTTGAGAATCAACGGACTGATGAAGGACAACCTGAGATCGAAATGGCTGTTTGTGAAAATGAACAAAACGTTGAAGGGAACAATCCCAATTTGGCTCAGAATGACCGCGCAAACAAAGACAAACACCTAAATGATTACCAGCGTATCATTACGGAAGGACCAACTTATGTGTGCACATGCTGTGGCAGTCTTTGGTTTCGAAAATCAGTCAGGGATTACAATGAAGAAGATTTGATTAGGCAGGGTGTTTCCCACGACTTTCTCAACACGTACTGTCATTGTGTGCCTACTTCTCAGGGAAGGCAATGGCTCTGCGGGACATGTTACAAGTCGGTCCGACACGGAAAGGTTCCGCGATTGTCTTTGGCAAACGGTCTTGCGTTTCCGGAGCTACCGCCACAACTGCGAGGTCTGACGCAACTGGAAGAAAGGCTCGTTTCGCCAAGAATTCCGTTCATGCAAATTCGGCCGTTGGGTGTAGATCGCCAGCATGGTTTGAAGGGAAATGTTGTCAATGTTCCGGTTGAGGTCAGTACTACGGTTTCGGTTCTACCACGATCGTTTTCAGACGCACAAACGATCCAAATCAAACTCATGCGAAAGATGTGCTATCGGGGACACTACATTTTCGAGACAGTACGACCACGCGTTGTTTACGAAGCTGCTCGGTGTCTGGCTAACACACCACTCTTCCGAGAACATGGAGTGACCACTCTGACAGATGATTGGCTTCAAGAGCATCCGTTAGTTGAAGAGCCGTTCGTTGTAGACCCGGCCGACCGATGTGCGGATATTCAAAGAGTCGAGCAGGATAACCAGCACGTTGCAGCAAGAGAAACGTCACCTACGCCCGCTGCAAACGAAAATGATCCAAATGCTGAGAAACCGCAGGAAGAAGAAGAATGGGACGAGACCGTGAACGATGACCCGGTAAACCCAGGGGTGGATGAAACCTTGCTTGATTGCGATGAGGCAATACGGTTTGCCCCTGGAGAGGGACAGAGACCTCTCTCAGTGGTGTTAGACGCAGATTGTGAGGAACTGTCTTTTCCCACAATTTACGCCGGTCACAGAAGGGGGCAGCCAGAATCAGTATCTTACGCCGAAATTGCCAAGTCCGAAGCGCGTCGGTATGACAGACGAGCGACAAAAGTTCCGAAACTTTTCTTTTCATACAAGAAAATGGAGATGATTCGAATTGCGAGCTCCGTCCAAACGTGTCTTAGGAAGAAAACTCAGGACAGGTCTTACACTGCTCGCGATATTCTCGAACACGGAGCCGTTGAGAATATGGTGAGCACTGACCAAGGCTTCCATGTTCTCAGACCGGTCAGAGGTTCTCCCCCGTTCTGGGAGGAAAAGAAGAAAGAACTCCTGGCCATGGTTCGGCAGCTTGGTTGCCCAACATTTTTCTTCACTGTGTCTGCTGCTGAGACTAAGTGGAAAGAATTGTTGGCCATCCTCTTCCGAATCGAGATGAACGATGACCCTGAGCCAGAAGAAATCGAACAGTGGACTTTCCTAGAGAAAGCTGAACTCATTCGTGATGATCCTGTCACGTGTGCGCGATACTTTGACCACAGGTTCCGTGCTCTATTCAACACTGTCATGAGATCAGCTGATGGACCTCTCGGGGAAATTACTGATTTCTTCTACCGTGTTGAGTTTCAGCACCGAGGCTCGCCGCATATCCATGGTCTTCTCTGGATCAAAGATGCGCCTGTGTATGACCCAGAGAAGGAAGACGGTGAAAGTGAAGTGACGAGTTTCATAGACCGACACATCACTTGTCACGTGCCCCAGGAAAATGAACCGTTGCATGAAGAAGTTAAGCTTCAGCAGCACAAACACAGCCACACCTGCTTGAAGCAGTCTGGCAAAGAAAAAATATGCAGGTTCAAGATTCCGAAATTCCCCATGTCTGAAACTAGGATTCTAGCTCCTCTGACACTAGATGAGGTTTCTGACAAGGAGAAAGAACGGTTGAGAAAACTTGCACAGTCAGTGAAAGATCGTTTGAAAGACCTACCAAAGCACACGACCATTACCCATGCTCAGTTTCTGCAGGAGCTTGGATGCACAGAAGATGATTATCTCCTGTGTATCCGAACTACTCTGAAACGAGCAGAGTTGTTCTTGAAAAGAGGGTTGGGAGAAACAAGGAGCAATGCTTACAACCCGGACATACTGGCCTTGTGGAGAGCAAACATGGACATCCAGTTTGTTCTTGACCCCTACGCATGTGTAATGTACATCATAAACTATGTTGGCAAATCACAGCGTGGTATGTCAGCTCTCCTGCGCAACGCAGTGGCTGACGTGAGAAAGGGAAACGGCAGTGTCCGGGAAAAGCTTCGTGCTGTCGCCAACTGTTTTCTGAACAGCAGTGAAATATCTGCTCAGGAAACATGTTACTATCTCCTACGTATGCCCGTCAGTCAGGCTAGCCGTGCGTGTGTCTTTATCAATACTAGCCGTCCGGAAAAGCGAGTTCGTATGTTGAAAGCCCAGCAGATTCTGAAAGAAATGAACCCTGAGAGCACTGACGTGATGTGTCCTGGACTCCTTGACAAGTACGTCTCTCGCCCTGAGAGTATGGACGGCGTGTCGTTGGCGGAGTTTGTGGCTGATTACAACATCAACAGCAAAGACCCCGTTGATGATCAACCGCATGACGACGAAGAGCACAGAGCGGACCGTGATGTGAACACAGACCAGCGCGTGAAGCTCAACAATGGACATGGATTTGTCACGAAGCGCCGGTGGTCAAAAGTCATCCGTTACTGCAACTTCAACAAGCTGAAGGATGAAGATGACTACTACAGAGAGCAACTGATGCTTTTCCATCCCTGGCGAAACGAAGAGCAGGATCTGATCAGCATCAACCGTGAAACCAAGTTCAAAACCCACGAAGACTCCATCAGTCGAGTACGCTGCAAGTATGTATCCACCTGTGACACAGCTGTGCGTGAGGCGTTAGACCAACAGGACGCTGGAGGTGCAGATGATGAAGTCATTGAGGAGGTCGTTCCCACAGCAGATCTTGACGCGGAAGAGATGGGACCGGAAGAGGAAGACTTCCAGGCCATGGAGGACGAACAGGGACGGCAGGTGGATGTCATGGAGCAAGTGGGGCAACCCGCTCGACGAGAAGATGCCGATCGTTTCCTTGCGCCAGGTCGTATCCCTGAAGACGAGTTTGAACAGCTGCTGTCGACCCTAAACAAAACTCAAAGTAAGTATGTAATGCACTGTGTCCATGCGTTCAAAACCGGTCAACTGCCTCTCTATGAGTTTCTCAGTGGAGGTGCTGGTGTTGGGAAGAGCCGTTTAATTAAAGTTCTTCACCAAGCACTAATCCGGTACTTCGGTTCCATTCCGGGGGCTCAGCCCGATGATCTCGTAGTGTTGTTGTGTGCGCCCACCGGAAAGGCTGCCTTCAACATCGGCGGAATGACTCTTCACTCCGCGTTGAGTCTTCCACTAACTCAGTACAGCGGTACTCTGCCTGCACTTGGTTCTGATGTTTCAAACACACTAGCTACCAAGCTGCACAGTTTGAAACTCATCATCATCGACGAGATTTCTATGGTTGGTGCAAAGATGTTAAACACAATCAGCGCTAGACTGTGTCAAATTTTTCGGTCAAAAGATCCGTTTGGGGGGATTTCTGTTCTAGTCGTCGGGGACTTGAATCAGCTGCCGCCTGTGGGCGACAGTTTTCCCTTTGCAAGTCCACGTGCGAGGGATGCGTACGCCGAGCTGGTTGGTCCAGTTTTGTGGGAAAAGTTTAGGCTGTTGGAGCTCACGGAAATCATGAGGCAGCGGAACGACCTTCTTTTTGCAAGAGCACTTGGAAATCTCGTAAAGGGCAAACTGACAGAAGAGGAGAAGAATCTGTTGAAAAGCCGGCAGGTTCAGCCAGAGGACGTTCCAGAAGACGTGCTTCACTTGTTCCAGACCAACGAAGCAGTGGACAAGTTTAACGAAGACGCGCTCAGGAAGCTGGATACCCAGGGAGCAACATTCCACGCTCTTGACACGTGCCAAGGCGACGCATCGGAATCCATGAAACAAAAGTTCAAGGAATACGTCAGCAGTCTACGAACCAATGAGACGTACGGCTTGCCCTATAAGCTAACACTGAAGGTGAGTGGCAGGTACATGATGACCAACAATGTCGATACTGCAGACGGTCTTGTCAATGGAGCCACTGGAAGACTTCGACTGATACAGTTGTCAAAGTCTGGTACTGAACGGAAACCTGTCAGAGTGTGGATTGAATTTGACGATCATGATGTTGGGCGGACAATGCGAGGAAACAACAAACGGGCGGCAAAGAATCTGAATGTTCCGAACACGTGGACACCTGTAGACTATGTCTGTCGTGTGGCCCGACGCAAACAAGGTGGAGGAAACCTGCAGATTCTGAGAAAACAGTTTCCTCTTGTACCAGCGATGGCCATCACGATTCACAAGAGCCAGGGTGACACGTACTCTCGTGTTGCCGTTCACCTCACTCGCAGCATGAAACGAGCATCGCTGTACGTGGCCTGTAGCAGGGCAAAGACTGCCGAAGGCCTGTACCTCGTTGGTGAACTCCACCCGCCCAGCGAGCCAAGTGCAACAGACAAGGTCGTGTTGGAAATGGCCAGACTCCGCAAGCATCGTCCGATTATTCCATGCATACAGTTCCTTGACGAACACGATGGGCCGGAGCTGAAAATTGGTTTTCATAACGTGCAGTCGTTGCCAAAACACCACATGACAATGTGCGGCGATGCAAGCCTCATGACAGCAGATATCCTTTGCTTTGTTGAGACACGGGTTTTGATCCCAGGCGGTGTTCAGTTTTCTGGATTTGATTGTGTCTTTGAACGCTCATGCTCTCCGTATGGCACTGCCGTGTATGTTAAATCTGGGGTTCAGTGTTCAGTGGTGGTTGATACCCTAGTAAAGAACCAAGGTCACGTTGAAGTCACCACTGTCTCCGTTGAGAAGGAACATAAACAGACCCTCGTGACCGCGGTGTATAAATCACCGCGGACTCCAAGGGGAGTACTGCAACAGGTTCTGACTGAAACGCTCGACAGCCTGCCCTCCACTGTTCGCCATGTGTGCCTCGGAGACTTTAACGTTGACAGAAAGAAACCTGAAGGTGACTCACTGACAACGTTCATGCTTAGCAAGACGCTTCATCCCCTGCTGCCACCTGACTGTTCCACAACCAATCAGGGAACACAAATAGACCAGTGTTTCACGAACATACCAACAGCCAGTGCTGGTACAGGTGAGAGCATGACGAGCTATCATAAACCGGTCTGGGTGATTGCATGAATAGATGAGGAGGCAGGGCTTGCTGGCAACAGATGAGATACTCTGAGGACGGCTGTCCCAGATGATAAATCTCTAAATTAAGAACCTTGGTTCCAGTGTACCTGTAAGTTTCCCAAGCGCCAGAGGAGATACTCTGAGGACGGCTGTCCCAGATGATAAATCTCTAAATTAAGAACCTTGGTTCCAGTGTACCTGTACGTTTCCCAAGCGCCAGAGGAGATATTCTGAGGACGGCTGTCCCAGATGATAAATCTCTAGTTAAGAACCTTGGTTCCAGTGTACCTGTAAGTTTCCCAAGCGCCAGAGGAGATACTCTGAGGACGGCTGTCCCAGATGATAAATCTCTAAATTAAGAACCTTGGTTCCAGTGTACCTGTAAGTTTCCCAAGCGCCAGAGGAGATACTCTGAGGACGGCTGTCCCAGATGATAAATCTCTAAATTAAGAACCTTGGTTCCAGTGTACCTGTAAGTTTCCCAAGCGCCAGAGGAGATACTCTGAGGACGGTTGTCCCAGATGATACATCTCTAGATTGAGGACCTTGGTTCAGGTGAAAATGTTTGGTTCCCATGCGCCAGAGGAGATTCTCTGAGGACGGCTGTCCAAGATGATAAATCTCTAGATTGAGAGCCTTGGTATCCTGTGCACCTATCGGGATCCGAAGCGTCAGCGAAGAAGTTCTAATTATATTAAGGACTCGCTCTCTCATATCTTTGCTTATTAACATACGCGCATCGGTTCTATTTGTTTCTTTTCATGTACTTGCACGGAACCCGATAACTTAGCATTGATGCCATTCTTTTCCATTCTACATTCCATACACAAGATGATTATTTCAAGTGGAAAGAACACATGCAAACTAAACATTTAAACAAAAGACTAAGTGAGCAAACGTTTGTGTGTGTGTGTGTGTGTGTGTGTGTGTGTGTGTGTGTGTGTGTGTGTGTGTGTGTGTGTGTGTGTGTGTGTGTGTGTGTGCACGTTTTGGCTTAGTACAGTAGTCCCGTGAAAGATAAAGTAATGTTTTAGTTGTAATGTTGTTTTTGCTTTTTGTCGACAGAAGCCAGAACGCGTTGTCTTCTACTCAAATGTATAGAGCATAGAATGTTGAGAAATGAATCGTCTACCTTGGTTGACTGTTTTAGGACAGACAAGATTTGACAAAAAAACACAATAGTTCTTCGGAAGACTTGAATAGG
>NW_027127860.1:0-22026 GCF_037325665.1 Littorina saxatilis | reverse complement strand
GACTTCTTCAAGAAGTAGGGAGACCGCGTGCTTTGATCGGACTGGCAAGAGTGTACATACGGCGATAGTCTTAGTGTTTACATCGAACAAACATTTTTCTTTTCATGGTGGTGGTTTTTTACTTTCATGTGTACAGTGATGTGCTCTCACGGTTTTATAAATATTAACAAATGAACTCCAAACTGTTGTGCCTGTGATTCGCTTTCACGGAATGGAAAGCAAGGAGGAGTGTAGGCTACATGCTGAGAAAATTAGGTGAGTGACGTAATTCACGAGTGACGTTTCAGTCAGCTTGCTTCTTGTTCGTTTGTTCTTTTGTTTTGTTCTTTTTTGTTCATGTCGTCACCCATGCGTCAGTAATGTGACGTAAGTTTAGTACTATGACCAAGTCGAAATTTCGGATAGGACACAATAACAATTCGGTCCCTTCAATTTCGTCTTATCCGGATTTGCCTGTATAGAAGATACGGGCTTCCTACTGTTGTATTTCTAGCATGCATGAAATAAAACTCATAATATACCAATTCTGGATGGCTCCGTTGGATAAAAAGCTCCTATATCTCAATATTTTCTCAGTTGTATGGAATATCTTTAATAACTGACATTAACGCACATTAAGAATGGAATTGCACTTAATTATCAACCCATGAATTGAAGTTATATTTGAAGCGGTGATTTTTCAAAACAATTTTTTTTTTTTTCAAAACAGCAAATATTAAGATACGAGGTTTGAGAATTACAGCGATGATATATAATACACAACATTTTTTTTTAACAGTAATGGTCCTTGAACAGATGAAGAATGAAATCTAAAATCTGAATCTAGCTGACAAGAAGAATTGTATCTGATCACAAAGGTAAAAGGTTCTATATATTCCGATAACAGCATAATAAAATAAGCTTTGATGTGATTATTAAAGCAGTGTCATTTTTTTGTAAAACACTCAAAAGGTTCAGGTATTCATTTTAGAAAAACTGTCACAGCACAACGTTCTTCCCTGGATGCACCTATGACCACACATACAACACACACGTACCAACCCCTCCCCCCCCCCCCCCCCCCCCCACCCCAACACTCTTTAAATACTGACCTTCTGGAGACATTCCCACTGCAATGCACTTCAGGTGACGACACCTCGGGCAAATGCGCTTTTTGCCAGTTTGGCCAACTTGAACAACATCACATTTTTCATCGGCACCAATGCACATGTAGTCACCTTCCCGCACCAAAGTTCGCCTGAAGAAACCCTGAAATTGGAGTAAAAATCATGAGCTTCAACATTTAAGTGCCAAGTGTCTGTGGGTGTGTCCCTATTTATTCATTCATTGGGAAAACTTACAAATCTATATACTGTAAAATTAACAAGTAACACACATCAGGCATGGGAATTCCAAAATAGAAAAAAACAAGTCGCGTAAGGCAAAATTACTACATTTAGTCAAGCTGTGGAACTCACAGAATGAAACTGAACGTAGTCCGCCGCTAGTGCAAAAGGCAGTGAAAGTGACGAGCCTGTTTGGCGCGGCAGCGGTTGCGCTGTGCTTCATAGCACGCTTTACTGTACCTCTCTTCGTTTTAACTTTCTGAGCGTGTTTTTAATCCAAACATATCATATCTATATGTTTTTGGAATCAGGAACCGACGAGGAATAAGATGAAATAGTTTTTAAATTGATTTCGAAAATTTAATTTTGATCATAATTTTTATATTTTTAATTTTCAGAGATGTTTTTAATCCAAATATAACATATGTATATGTTTTTGGAATCAGAAAATGACGAAGAATAAGATGAAATTGTTTTTGGATCGTTTAATAAAAAAATAATTTTAATTACAAGTTTCAGATTTTTAATGACCAAACTCACTAATTAGTTTTTAAGCCACCAAGCTGAAATTCAATACCAGACCCCGGCCTTCGTCGAAGATTGCTTTGCCAAAATTTCAATCAATTTAATTGAAAAATGAGGGTGTGACAGTGCCGCCTCAACTTTTACAAAAAGCCGAATATGACGTCATCGAAGGTATTTATCGAAAAAAATGAAAAAAATGTCCGGGGATATCATACCCAGGAACTCTCATGTCAAATTTCATAAAGATCGGTTCAGTAGTTTAGTCTGAATCGCTCAACACACACACACAGCACAACCCTCGTCTCAATTCCCCCCTCTATGTTAAAACATTTAGTCAAAACTTGACTAAATGTAACGAGGTCCAGGGGCCGCTTAGGCCCCCGCGGGGTACAGAGGCAGAGCCCCGTTGGGGGGACCAGGGGAGCTTTGCCCCCCCCCCCCCCCCAAAGCAAAACTAATTTGAGCATTTTAGACCAATATTTTGATAGTTCTCGTGAAGTTACCACTTGTTCGCCATTTTCTGTTATCTGAATGTGTATTGATTATCATTTTAGAACGTGTACATAAGCAGTCTGCTTGTTAACGTTCTTAATGTTGTTATTGTTTGTTGTTGAATCAAAGAAAATGAATAAAACACACTTAAAACAAGCAAATAATGGTTAGAGAGACAATAGTATACATATAATTTAATTTACCTTTTTTTTTGCCGCGGACAAGTTTGTATTTTCGCCAAAACGTAATTTCCTTTTCGCGGAACTCCGCGATTTCGCGGACAATTCCCATGCCTGACACATACAAGCTGGACAAGCAAAGAAAAAAATATAATAAAGTATGTCCGTGAGCATAAGATAATAGGGACCAAAAATCAAAAAGCCATCTTGAAAGTCAATAAAGGTGGATTATATATGTCACAGGGGAAACTAGAATTCAGTAGGATCCGGAATCCTACTAGTAGAGACTGGAATCTCAGTTTCTACTAGTAGATACTGGAATTCCAGTCTCAACTGGACTTTTTCAAGTTCAAACTGGAATTCCAGTATCTACTAGTAGATACCGGAATTCCACTTACAACTGGATTTTTTCCAGTTGAAAGTGGAATTCCGATATCTACTAGTAGAAACTGGAATTCCAGTTTCAACTAACAGCCAGTTCATGTTGGAATTCAGTTTAAATTGGAATTATTTGAAAACTGAAAAAGAAACTGGGATCATATCCACAGAGAGGGTTCAACTTGAAAACAAAGCTTAGATGTGACAATGACTTCTTCACGTGAATCTGAGTTGTTGTTGCAAATAAAGTGACCAATGTTCTCCAGCCAGAGTAATATGGAAATTGGAATTATTTGAAAACTGAAAAAGAAACTGGGATCATATCCACAGAGAGGGTTCAACTTGAAAACAAAGCTTAGATGTGACAATGACTTCTTCACGTGAATCTGAGTTGTTGTTGCAAATAAAGTGACCAATGTTCTCCAGCCAGAGTAATATGGAACAACCGAGGCCCTTCTATTCACAGTGAGTCTTGATCAGTTGATCAGAGTGAAGTGTCAGTGACAGACAGCAGTCAAGATTGAAGATGGAGTCCGAGTCAGAGGATCAGAAAACTCTGTTTTATTCTCTTTTAGAAGCACACATACGGAGTCTTGATGACAGCAAACGAGAATGTTTCTGCATTGCCCAAGAGAAGTACACAAAAATAGTGAAAGCTCTGCAACTGAACAAGGGCCAGCAATGTCCAGAAGGTGCCAAATTCAAGTACAGGTGTGCAAAGCATTATAAATTACAAGTTGTGGGGGCAAGGACAATGCTATGTTGCCAGAAAACCAACTGCCCGGTTGTGACCAGAGAGGAATTGTTTGCGACAATTGCGCGATGTCACGTTCATGTTGGCCATGGGGGAAGGGATAAAACGTGGGCGGAAATCAAAGCAAACTACGCAGGAGTCCACCACTCAGCAGTCAGTGTGTTCCTGAAGACCTGTCCCAGCTGCAGGCAGCGCCAGGTGGTGAAATCACTTCCATCTGGAAAGGCAATGATCAATCTGTCTTTTCTACTCAGAGTCCAAATCGACCTCATTGACTTCCGCAGCAGGCCTGACAGGGACTTTAAATGGATCCTGCATGCAAGGGACTGTTTTTCGAAGTTTTCTTGGGCCTATCCCTTGGAATCCAAGACTGCAGCAGAGGTAGCAGGTCATCTGTTCGACCAATTCTGCACCTTTGGACCACCACGCCTCCTGCAGAGTGACAATGGCAGAGAATTCACGGCGAACGTGATACGTGAAGTGTGTGATCTGTGGCCTGGAACAGTGATCATCCATGGACGCCCAAGACATCCTGAAAGTCAGGGTAAGTGTTCGTTTTTATTTGTATTTTTTTCAGAAATGAAAATTAACCCTTACAGTGCCTACAAGACGGGTATACCCGTCCTGCACTCTAGCCAGTTAGAGAAAACATTCTTGTCGAAGAGTGACCATGCATTGAAACACCCCGGCAGTGAAAGGGTTAATGAGGCAGACCTACCGGTGGTAACATGTTTTGTCTGTTGCATCTGTCAAAAGATAAACATTCAGCTTTTTTCGTAATCGGATCATTTTTCACATTTTACTGACATTGAATTGAAACACCCCGGCAGTGAAAGGGTTAATGAGGCAGACCTACCTGTGGTAACATGGAATATGAAACCGAAATTTAACGCAATAGGTCTAATCTAAAATTTCCATAGTGGTGATTGTGATTGTGATTTTTTTTTTTACTGGCGGTATAACAAGCTAAAATGGGTATGAACTGAACCGCTATGATGTCCAGGTTTTGAAAACTAATGTCGCAGTTGCAGCACTTTAGTACAACATGCTAGATTAACCCCTTGTTACCAAAACCAGGAAACTTTGAAGTTTTCACTCATTCCCCTAGTTTTGGAAAACGGCACTTTGAATTTTAATTTAAAAACATATTATGAATCTGTTTGACTTCCTTGACCTTTACAGATGTATTTTAAGGCATTTTGAGAAGGGATTGCGTTATTAAGACTGGGAATATATCAAAAGTATTAAAAAAAATTATGGAATTTGAGCAATATTTGGTAAAACGTTCTCATCACATCAGTCAAACTATGGATTAACATGGATAAATAGATGTTATTTTAACCGTCTGGGGGTGTAAAATTTGAAAAGTGATTTTGGTGTGCCTCAATTTTACATAAAAGTCCAAATTAACCTCTTGTCTGTGAAATATGGAAAAAATGCCATTTTTCATTTTTCCAACTTATTTTTTCTTCAAAATTAACGATATGTTATCCAACGTTACCGATTTGGGTCTGTTTGATCTCCTAAGCCTGTCTAACTGCATTTAAAGTGAAATACACAGTGCCATTTTTAAAAATTAGGGGAATGAGTGAACTTTTCAAAATTTTGACGTTTTGGGGCAACAAGGGGTTCATTTGGCATGTTGTACTAAAGTGCTGCAACTACATCACTTTTCAAAAACTACACACCATAACGGTTCAATTGATACCAAATGGTCGAAATGGTCATGGCACTTAAAGGGGTATGAAAGACCTAAACCGGAAGTAGAAATCTTTGAACGGCAGCTGATACATTACCTTATCAACTCTCATTATCCAAAGTTTCAAGCCTGTAAGTCCAGTATTACTTCAGAAACATCGGAAAACTCAAAATCAAATTAAACAATTATTATCCGGAAGTGGTCCTAAAGGCTGAATCTTATCATCCCATGTGATGGGAGAAGCCTGGAAGATTCCAACTCAATGTCCGACGCGAAGCCACACTTCCCTTTTGATAATAAAACGTTGTTTTTTTACCACTTCCGGATAAGGATTGTTTATTTTGATTTTGCGTTTTCCGATGTTTCTCAGCGAATACCAGGCTTTCAGGCTTAATTTTCTGGATAATGAGAGTTCATAGAGTAATGTATCAGCTGCCGTTCAAGGAATTCTACTTCCGGTTTAGGTCTTTCATACCCCTTTAATGGTACTGTGACAGTACCATGAACCTTTCGATGAATGATACACTCGACTTCTCAAATTAAAACTGCTCTAGCAGCTTTATAAATCAGCTTTACAACCTGAAATATGGGCTACAGACATAGTGCAGTGGCCTAGGCTTGAAAAGGCCTCTATTTAAGGTGACAGTATCCAACTGGGATTGCTTCACTGTGTGCAGGGTGCATTGAGAGGGGGAACGGAGACCTACAATTGAAACTAGGCAAATGGATGGATACCAATGGCCCACAATGGAGCAGGGGATTAAAGTCTGTGGTTCACTCAATCAACACATCAGTTTCAAGTGCAACTGGGACAACACCGTATGAACTTGTATTTGGTCAGAAACCACGTTCGGACCAAGCTGTTTGGGAGGAATTTGCAGCTCAGGGTATTGTGCGTGAAGAAGATTTGCCAAATGATCTGCTTGTTATGCTTCCCACAATGAGGCAGGAAGGTGCAGTCGTGCAGTCAGTGAGTGAGGAAGATGCAGTCATTGAGTCATTGAGTCAGGAAGGTGCAGTCGTCGAGTCATTGAGTCAGGAAGGTGCAGTCGTCGAGTCATTGAGTCAGGAAGGTGCAGTCGTGCAGTCAGTGAGTGAGGAAGATGCAGTCGTTGAGTCATTGAGTCAGGAAGGTGCAGTCGTCGAGTCATTGAGTCAGGAAGGTGCAGTCGTCGAGTCATTGAGTCAGGAAGGTGCAGTCGTTGAGTCATTGAATCATGATGGTGCAGTCGTGCAGTCAGTGTGGCTGGACAATGTGGGGCGTGTAGTTCTGAGTCAAGAAGACACAGCCGTGAGTCAGAGAAGTGCAGTTGTGCAGTCAGGGAGCCAGAGTGACATCAGCTGCGAGGACGACGAGAGAATCACTGTGTGGAGTGAAGTGGTCTTTGATACAGTTCTGCAGCCAGTCAACAATTCTTTGCCAACTCCCGGACCTTCAACTGCTGGTATGTGGTATGCTTCTATCTGAATTGGTTTTAAAAATCTTGTGTTTTAGAGATATTGGCCATGCAACCATTGGACTAGTTGACGCCCATTACTGTATTAGTCGTATTAATAGGAGTAACATTCCATTACATTAACCCTTTTGCAGCCATAACAAACTAATGATGAACACAATTTTGATAATGATAGACAATGCAGGAGACGGGAGGTGCACTGGCAAGGGTTAATGACTCTGGGGATTAATGGCAGATTTGATGCAAATACAACTACAGTTCATTTGTTTCACAGGTGCTGACCGTTCTTCAGAAGCAGTCAACTTTCAAAAAAAACTTTCCTGTCAAAATGGGTCAAGTGTATGTTTTTGCAATGAATTATTCAGAATTTCTTCCTGTATCACTTCAACGTCGAAACACTAGTACACAGTGATTAATGTGTACACATACATGCCACATTATCATGTCACATTTCCCAACAGAGAAGAAGAAGAATGACTGCAAATGTCTGTTGCAAATACAACTGCATTTTATTTGTTTCACAGGTGCTGACCGTTCTTCAGAAGCAGTCAACTTTCAGGATCCTCTCGGACCTTCTCTCAGCACTCCTGAGCAGCATGCCACTGGTAAGTTTCTTCACACTTCCCTCAACACACTTTCAATGTGCCATATTTTCTATCAATTTATAAAGACTAGTTTGAAGATGTTAACAGGTTAACCCTTACACCACCTTTCTTGGTTTTCACACCAGCGTAGACGATTTTAATTTGTTTGTTTCACAGGTGCTGGTGGTTCTTCTCTCGGCATTGTAGAAAACGTGGATTCACCAAGTACATCATCTACTACCTGTACCAGCCACAAGCGAGGAAAGGAGTATCTTCTTTTGAGCGACAACGTCATCGTTTGTTCTGGCACAGAGCACACAAATCTTGACGTTGTGCATGGTGTGAAAGTGATTAAAACCACTCATGCTGTGTTTTCTGTTGACGAAGTGTTCGTTCCTACACATGTGCCTACAATTGCCAACCCTATGAATGAAGGCGTTATTGTAAACCCCTGAGAGCATAGAATAATCTTTCTTTATTTGGTGTTTAACGTCGTTTTCAACCACGAAGGTTATATCGCGACGGGGAGATGGGATAGAGCCACTTGTTAATTGTTTCTTGTTCACAAAAGCACTAATCAAAAATTTGCTCCAGGGGCTTGCAATGTAGTACAATATATGACCTTACTGGGAGAATGCAAGTTTCCAGTACAAAGGACTTAACATTTCTTACATACTGCTTGACTAAAATCTTTACAAACATTGACTATATTCTATACAAGAAACACTTAACAAGGGTAAAAGGAGAAACAGAATCCGTTAGTCGCCTCTTACGACATGCTGGGGAGCATCGGGTAAATTCTTCCCCCTAACCCGCGGGGGGGCACATAGAATAATTCTTTGCTTCACGCTAAATAGGCAATCATTTTAAATCGTCAAAGGTGAACCCTTCAAACCTTGCATGCTTCACAAGTATTGACGCCATAGTGAAAACCAGCCGCTGGCTCCTCACACACTTTACACGGCGGTAACAAGGATGTGTTTGTGGGAGCCGTTCGTTGTTTCTTCTCCTTGATGTTCCGGTTGCTGTCAATGGGGTTCGCACCTTTCCTCTTGGCCTTGTTCACCATGGTACCTGTGACCAATATTAAGGATAAGGATAAGATTTCATATAATCCTATGAGGTTACCCTCATGGAAATTCGGGCTGCTTTCTCGCTGAAAAGTGAGCTGCCATACAGAATGGCACTACCCATTTTTGGCTCACGTAAGTGTAGCCTGTGCGATCGTAACTTTGTCTGTCTGTGTGTGTGTGTGTGCGTGTGTATGTCTGTGGTAGAAACTTTAACATTTCGTCATTTGAAGACGTCACATTATGGCGTAAGAGGGTTAGACGTCACGCGAAGGAATTACTGAAAGTCTCGGTCATTTTGGCTCATTATTTTGAGTGGGCCGAGACTAGTTGGAAGGCACTATGGCGGAAAAGAGAGTTATCTTTTCATGTCTTGGCGTCTCAAATCTTATTAGTCAGAAAGCGCATGCACGTAGTCTCGACCAGCGTGTGGTGTGCTTCTTTCTGAGTACTTTACGTCACAAATTGTACTTTACGTACTTGATGATGAAGCAAGTTAATTGTATGTCTTCTATTTCGTTGACTGAGCACGGCCAGGACCAGTTGGCGTGAGCGCTGGGATTTCGAGTTTCATTCGACATGTCAATGCATCGTGAAATAATACAGGTAGGAGGTTAGTCGATATCGACCAAAGTCGATAAGTGCATTCTTCACTATGGTATTGAGTCTGATTTCGTCGTCCATCTTGAATCAAAAAGCACTCTTCTTACAAAAAACAAACAAACTTCGTTGCGAGCTACGGCGAAGCTTCGCATGTCAAAACTTGAGAAGCGATGTTGGGGTCAAAGTACCACGCCGTAGCTGCGGGTTTTTGGTATTAAGACTTTGCGAAGCTTCGTGTAGTCGACTACGGGCTCAATTAAGGACAGGCTTAAGTAGGCTAGATCTAGATCTAGTGTCTCGCTTTCTTGCACAGTGTCACCTATGCTTACTGTGTGTGTGTGTGTGTGTGTGTGTGTGTGTGTGTGTGTGTGTGTGTGTGTGTGTGTGTATGTGTGACGGAGTGATTGAGTTTGTGTTACTGTTTGTCGATTTCTTACGCGAGTCTTGAAGCTTCGCCTCTTGTTTTCTCATTTTTCTGCATGTGATTATTCATGTTTCCAAGCCCTAAGACTTGAGTTCTAGTCGTACTTGTAAGTAGCGAGATGATAAAAATACCTCTTCAGTAACTCATCAACAAGTAGGTAGGCGAGATGAACTGAAAGAAAGAGAGACAGAGGCCCAGAGGGACAATAAAATGGAGCTAGGGTGGAGAAGGGGGAAGAGATGTTCAGGGTGTGTGTGTGTCTCCATGTTTATGGAAATGTGTAAAGGTCATATCTATATATATACGACTAGTGTCTGTCTGTCTGTCTGTCTGTCTGTTCGCGATGCACGGCCAAAGTTCTCGGTGGATCTTTTTCAAATTTGGACACCGTATTCAGCTACACCCCGGACACAACCTCATCGATGAGATATTTTAACACGTGCTCTCAGCGCGCAGCGCTGAACCGATTTTTGTTTTTCGCGCGCAGCGCTGAACCGATTTGGGTTTTTCTCTCGATCCATTCCCAGTAACTCTTCCTTATCTTCTCCAGTGTTTTCAGCCGCGTTTGTCTCCCTTCCCCCTTCTTCCAAAGCCGGGTCCCAGGCGCAGCCTGGTATTCGGTTCTACTTCTTCCCGGCGAAGCCGGTACCCGGCGAAGCGGATATTCATCTAGTAATAATATATATGTATGTGCATGTGTGTGTCTGTTTATGGAATGTGTTTGTGAGGGTTATGTGCATTTGCATACATGTTTCAGTTGTGTGTGTGTGTGCATGTGAATGTGTGTGCGTGTCCGTCGGCGAGTGACAATGTCTGCGAATAGTTAAGTGAAAACGTTTTTTTTTTTTAAACAGGGTATAACTAACGATCACCTGAAAAAAAGCTGGAGGGGGGAGGAGGGGGGGGGAGGAGTGGCGGAATACGTGAAACAGTATTGTCAGCTTATTGACATAATCTGTGAAAATGGAAGTCTTCCTCGCATCCCGTCTTTAGTTTATCTTCATCTGCACCTTTGAAGTGTACTTGAGGGCAAGAGCAGACACCCCGATCGCGCCTACTGCACGGCATGCAGACAGAGAGCGTTCCACCCGGTCGATTCCTGACTTTACGTCACGCGTTCAAGGGAAGTGATTTTCGAGCGGGTTGGATTTTTTCCGCTGAGAATGCAAACTGTCTTCAATTAAAAGCATTTTAGCATGTCTGAACTCTTTGGACTTGTGTTATCTAGTTTTCAAAATCACCCAGTAACTGTTAGGTATAGTTTTAGTTACATGAGAAGTCGCACTGACAGATTTTGAGAGCCACAACCCAACAGCTGCCCTTTAAAATCATACTAAAAGCAAAAGTTGTGGTATTTTGTGCGTATTATAACCACACGTGACACGACCTAAATCTCGATTAAACTGCACTGAAGTGACCTACACCAATCTCATTCTCAAATTAAACACTGACACGACTAAAATGATTCGGTGCTTGCCTTACTCAACCTCACAGTAACCCACACAAACAGATTTACTTGAACCACAACGAACTAAACCCCGAGTCTCACTAATTCCATCTACCCCATCTTGCCCAAACCACCGGTTCATCGTCACAAGACGACGAGGACGTCCCCCGACAACAGGCGGAAGGTATCGTCCACTGGACTACTACTATCACAGAAGTCTGAAGGTATCGTCCACTGGACTAATGCTATCTGTGATAGTAGTAGTCCAGTGGACGATACCTTCCGCCTGTGGTCCCGATGGAACCAGAAACAAAATGACGACATGTGGAATCATAATAATACAGTTTTCATACCTGCATGTGCGTTTCATCCAGCGTATATATTCAGCAAGTCTTGAAAAGCTATGAAAACATAGCACTGAACGGCCTACAATGTAATCAAATGTCTGCTCGTTGTAATAGGTCTACTTTCTAACCTCTACCCACACCAACATCCTCAAAACTGTAACAACCTAAACCGGAACGTATTTTCCTTTGCGAGAATACTCTTTTTTCATTGAAAAAAGAACAGCTTGATCCATCTGCACATCAGTAATTTTCCTGAAATGTACGTGTATTTTTTTGTTCAACTCAATATGTCAACGTTTCGTGTAGAGTATATTCAGAGCTGAAACCCGACAAGAAGAAGAAGCGGACAAACATATTCCGGTTTAGTCCTGATTCAGGAATGTATCTAGGTCAGTCGTTTCTGGCTTTACGACGCCCGAAGGGTGCATGCGAACTCGATGGCTGCAAATGCTCTGTCCAGGGAGGAACGCAGGTAAACAAAATAAAAAATAAAAAAAGTGTGTGTCTGTCACATTATATTACACAAAAGTGCGCAAAAGTCTTCACCTCCTTTGTCACTAAGAAAGGACTGAAACCAGGGCCGGATCTGGGGGGGGGGGGGGGGGGTGGTTTCTGGGTTCCGGAACGCCCCCCCCTCCCCCCCTGGCCATCCGATGTACCTCTCAGAGATTAAAAAAAAAATATGTGGACTTTTTAAGCTCTTCCCCCACCTCCCTTAGTTTATTTGGTCTTCTAAAACTATTTCAAATTATGAACAACATCAAGTTGACAACGGCCTGCCCGGCTCCCCGTTATAAGTCCATCATCATAGGCCACAAGTCAAGTCACACGCTACACCATCACTTTAAGTATTAAAAGTAAAGAGTCCTGTCAGACTTATTTACTAGGCATATATGTCTTTGGGATTATTCCACTGAACCACTATGGAAAATGAATATCTGAAATATTTTGTTACTGTTGCTGACGGAATTTTATTTTTTTTAGGTCAATCGGAGGCTTCTCCTTTGAGTTTCTCGTCAGTTTCAAGCATGTTGCATTTGGAAGGAAGGAAAGCACAAGCCCTTTATTTTTTTACTAAATAAAAAAAATAAAAAAATAAAAAAACGGATGGGGGGGGGGGGGTTCCGGGCACCCAGGAACCCCCCCCCCCCCCCCCCCCTAGGTCCGCCCCTGATTGGCAAAGAGCTACTGTACCTGTCAGACATAAAAAAGCTTCTTTCTTTTAAACACACACAAAAACAATAACAACAAAACAAAACAACACAGGACTTGAAAGGAATGAAGTCTTAACATGGAGGTACATATACAGACGTTATAAACAGGCAATCTGTAAGAAATAATATTTTTTTAAATGGACCCCTTTTCAGTGTGATATTTTTCAAACCCATCAAAGAAGCAGTACATCCCAGAAAACTAGTCAACACTGTGTCCGCAAATAAATGTTCATGAACATAACCATCCTAAAAAATGCTTACCCCCCCCCCCCCCCCAAAGAAAAAAGCAAACAGAATAAAAGTAAAAAAACAAACCATCAACTACAAATGAAATCAATAGCAAGTAAAAGGCTTATGATATGATATGATATGATATGATATAATATAATATTGCTATTTCATATGTTACGTAGATTTCCATTGGTCAATTGGGCAAAACTGAGCTCAGTGCAAAAGTGATATCAACGACATTTCCGTCGATATCAGTTTTGATATCGACGACCTCTTTATTGCTTCCCCACTTCAAAAACAAAAACACCTAAATTTAAAAACAAACAAATATATATGAAAATGTAATGATCCAAGAATTTAGTTGAGCAAGGGACTAAAGACTTTTTGAAAGAAAAGACATTTTGAAATACTGAAAAGTACAAGAAAAGAGTGAACAAAAAGAAATAATAATCAGAGGGAGGCATATGGAACAGCCAAAAATTGAGACAAATACTTTTGTAATTTCTTTACAGTAAATACAAAATGTCCAAAGAATTAGCAATATATCTAACATTGACTGACTGTGTGATGATATCTTCTGCTATTGGTCTGTTTCGACAGTGATATCAAAATCTCGACCTCCGGTCTCGATTTTGATATCACTGTCTCAACAGACCATAGCAGAAGATATCATCACACAGTCCGTCAATATTACCCAATATTGACGGACTGTGTGATGATATCTTCTGCTATGGTCTGTTGAGACAGTGATATCAAAATCGAGACCGGAGGTCGAGATTTTGATATCACTCTCGAAACAGACCAATAGCAGAAGATATCATCACACAGTCAGTCAATGTTAGATATATTGCTAATTCTCTGGACATTTTGTATTTACTGTAAAGAAATTACAAAAGTATTTGTCTCAGTTTTGGCTGTTCCATATCCCTCCCTCTGATTATTATTTCTTTTTGTTCACTCTTTTCTTGTACTTTTCAGTATTTAAAAATGTCTTTTCTTTCAAAAAGTCTTTAGTCACTTGCTCAACTAAATTCTGGGATCATTACATTTTCAAATATATTTGTTTGTTTTTAAATTTAGGTGTTTTTGTTTTTGAAGTGGGGAAGCAATAAAGAGGTCGTCGATATCAAAACTGATATCGACGGAAATTTCGTCGATATCACTTTTACAATGAGCTCAGTTTTGCCCAATTGACCAATGGAAATCCACGTAACATATGAAATAGCAATATTGGGTAATATAATATGATATTATTATTATTATTATTATTATTATTATTATTGTGATCATTCCCGTCGCGATATAACCTTGAATGGTTGAAAACGACGTTAAACACCAAATAAAGAAAGAAAGAAAGATTGTGATCATTTTTATGCGCCTAATCTAGATATAGCCCTAGGCGCTTACATATTAATTTCTGCCGTTTGAAATGGAATTTTTTACAGACAGACAGACAAACAGACATTTTTACACACAATATATAACACATTCACATCGGCCAGTGAAGCTCAGTAGCCTATTAGGCGAGCATTCACCTTTCACGGCCTTTATTCCAAGTCAAACGGGTATTTGGTGGACATTTTTATCTATGCCTATACAATTTTGCCAGGAAAGACCCTTTTGTCAATCGTGGGATCTTTAACGTGCACACCCCAATGTAGTGTACACGAAGGGACCTCGGTTATTACATGTATATGATATTATATGATAATGATATGATATCATAATTATGATAAAACAAAGTGTCCTCTAAAAATGTTCACGTTTCCTGCGCCTGTGGTATCCAGGCCATCTTCTCGCCTCCTTGGCCCAAATACGGAAGAGTACCACTAGGAAATCCGGTTTGCCAGAAAGTAACCATCAATGCTGGTCAATACAAATAAAAACAATCATGTTTGGACCACTTGTATGCGGCAAAAGTAGAAGAATGAACAGCCACAGCTTCTGCACATCGTCCGATTCAACTGGCGTCAGCTGTCTGTAAGTATTTCGGAGTGATTATAATAAGTCCGTCTGACCATAGATATCCCTTGGTCACACATACACATCTATGGTCTGACGCAAGAGAAGCAGGTATGGGGCGCATTCTACTTTCGATTCTAGTTTGAGAACAGACTGCGTTTGGTGTGACAATTTCTCCAGAAGCAGAGTCTAGACTACCGACACGTGCGATCCTATGTTTAGACTAGACTGGCTTTTGTGATGGATTATCTCTTGCGCCTAATGTCTGTTACTGTTTGTGAATGTTTTGTATTGTAATTATTTAAACTGTAATTGTTTTTGTGTTAGATTATCCAACAGCAACAATTAAGGAATGGGGGTACATTTACAGACTTTATTAACAGAAAATTAGGAAATTTGAGAGAGAGAGAGAAACACACACACACACACACCAAACCTACATTCACTGTTTATAAATACAGTACATATATGTCTAGGCTGTGTTAAACAAAATAATGAATACCAGTTATTTGATTTTCTTTGCTCTAGGAAAGGAATCTGCGAAGAATGGCTACTGTGGAGATAGAGCGTGAAGATGTGAAGTTACCACAGGATCAGGCAAAACGTCTGGCATTTGTTCTCTACAATGTGCTGACACCAGAGGTAGGAATATCTGGATACATCCCTTTTTGGGCTGAAATTCAGAACACAATGTTTGAGACTTGTAAGACATTTTATTTTGTTTAATTGATCTTTTAAATGACACCTATGTCAACCTAATACATTAATTTAGCAAACAAATCCAGCATACAGAATCCAGCCACGCTATTAATTTTGGTATGTGTCTGTGTGAAAGGATGCTCTTTGTCCGTGTGAAGGGATGCTCTTTGTCCATGTGAAAGGATGCTCTTTGTCCATGTGAAAGGATGCCCCTTTTCCATGTGAAAGGATGTTTTTTGTCCGTGTGAAAGGATGCACTTTGTGCATGTGAAAGGAGGCTCTTTGTCCGTGTGAAAAATATGCTCTTTGTCCGTGTGAAAGGATGCTCTTTGTCCATTTGAAAGGATGCACTTTGTCCATGTCAAAGGATGCCCCTTTTCCATGTGAAAGGATATGTTTTTGTCCGTGTGAAAGGATGCTCTTTGTCCGTGTGAAAGGATGCACTTTGTGCGTGTGAATGGATGCTCTTTGTCCGTTTGAAAAGATGCTCTTTGTCCATGTGAAAGGATGCACTTTGTCCATGTGTGGGGCGGGGATATAGCTCAGTTGGTAGCCCGCTGGATTTGTATTCAGTTGGCCGCTGTCAGCGTGAGTTCGATCCCAGGTTCGGCGGAAATTTATTTCAGAGTCAACTTTGTGTGCAGACTCTCTTCGGTGTCCGAACCCTCCCCCCGTGTACACTACATTGGGTGTGCACGTTAAAGATCCCACGATTGACAAAAGGGTCTTTCCTGGCAAAATTGCTTAGGCACAGTTAATAATTGTCTACCTATACCCGTGTGACTTGGAATGATAGGCCGTGAAAGGTAAATATGCGCCGAAATGGCTGCAATCTACTGGCCGTATAAAATTTCATCTCACACAGCATCACTGCAGAGCGCCTAGAACTGTACCCACGGAATATGCGCGATATAAGCGTCATTGATTGATTGATTTATGTCAAAGGATGCCCCTTTTCCATGTGAAAGGATGTTTTTTGTCCGTGTGAAAGGATGCACTTTGTGCATGTGAAAGGAGGCTCTTTGTCCGTGTGAAAAATATGCTCTTTGTCCGTGTGAAAGGATGCTCTTTGTCCGTTTGAAAGGATGCTCTTTGTCCATTTGAAAGGATGCACTTTGTCCATGTCAAAGGATGCCCCTTTTCCATGTGAAAGGATGTTTTTTGTCCGTGTGAAAGGATGCTCTTTGTGCATGTGAAAGGAGGCTCTTTGTCCAAGTGAAAAGGGGCTCTTCATCCATGTAAAAGGGTGCTCTTTGTCCATGTGAAATGGTGCTCTTTGTCCATATGAAAGGATGCTTTTTGTCTATGTGAATGGATGCTCTTTTTCCATGTGAAAACCTGGGCATAGTGAGCATGTTGGGCAACAGACACCCCCATTAGAATGCAAATCGAGTTCGAAGCATGCCTTTTTTACACACGTGTGTGGAAAAGCATGTAGATGAATATTTTTAATAGAGGCAAGCGTTTGTGTTGACAGACACTGGGTACCGACGCTTCAAAAGTAGGTCACACGGTATGCCCTCGACAGTCTCCAGACACTCGGTGAAAACGTTTACAGGGATCAATAAATGCATTTTTGTTACAGGGATATAATTTAAAACAGTTGATCACATAATGTCCTGCATTAATCTACAAGTTTTTCAAAACACTTGATCGATTCATATGTGTGATGACCTACATTAGATTAAAAATAGGTCATAGCTGCCCGGAACCCCATTGTAGCGTTGTGTGGCGTTTGAAAATTAATTTAAAGCGTGCATTTTCAAACAAAAGAGTGGAAAGCATGTAGATTGATATATTTCATTAGAGGTAAGCGTATTCATTGACAGACACAGGGAGCGACCTTTCAAAAGTAGGTCACACGGTGTGCCTTCGACAGTCTCCAACCATTCTGTCACAGTCACAGGGATCAATAAATGCTTTTTTTGTTGTCACGAGGTAATATCTATAACAGTTAACCAAATAAATTCCGTCAATAGTCTGTGACCTTTTGATTATCTTTGACAAGTTCATCTATCTCATATGACCTATTTTTTGCTGAAATATAGGTCATCACTACCGGGAGCGAAAGACGTTTGCCTCCAAAGAACTATCTTACAACAAAATATCTACATGTATGCACAGACACAAAACACTTGTATCACTCTAATGAAATATATTAATCTACATGCTTTCCACTCATTTCGTCCTTCACAAGTACACATGTAAAACCGATTACAGAAGGTTGTTTAACATCAGATAAGATGGTTAAAGCTAAGCAAAACTTTACAAGTACATTTCAAAATCCACATCACATTTTTCTGTGTGTGTGTGTGTGTGTGTGTGTGTGTGTGTGTGTGTGTGTGTGTGTGTGTGTGTGTGTGTGTGTGTGTGTGTGTGTGTGTGAAAATCTATTTCCATAAGCACACAAAAAAGAAAAAGTCTCTTTTTAAGAGTACATGTATGCAAAACCAGTTTTTTTAAAAATCCCGATCAACATCCAACATAAACAAAATCATGAATTAATGTATTTTGTTAGTGTCAAAAAGAATAAACAAAACACAGTTTTCCAACAAACACTTGAACATAACACTATTTGAATCGTCAGTGTACCAAAGGAATGTTTGTCAACTCACAGAACTTGCAGGTGACGCTAGGATTTGTTACTCTTCCCCACAGTCCCCGCCACAGTTGCAAAGGGCGGTGCACTGAAGACCTGCAGCTCCACATTTGCACCTTGCCTTGCAGCCTTTTTTGCACCCACAGCGAATCAGTTCGTAACAGGAATCTTCAGCCTGGAGCAAAGTGGTCCACAAGGGCTTCCACCCCTCTTTTTCTTCTTTGGTCCAACCCCAGTCCTTTGGAGAAGGTAAAGAGGGAGCATTCTGCAGAGATTGCCCCTATACAAACTCTGCTCGGTAGGCAGCGCGGAGAACATGCTGATGCAGAGCATCGGAGGTGGGAGGAATGTTCTCAATGGAACAGCACTTCTGAGAGAACAAGCGTTGCCTTGCTTCATGGACTGTTGACGATGTGCTGTTCTCATACATCAAGACAACAAACTGTTCAATCTTGCTGATGCAATCGCTGAAAGGTTTTCTCATTGCAGCAAGTTCAAGGAAAGCTGAAATTGCTTCTGGAAATGCTGCCCAAGATGTCCATGCTGTTGTCTTGCCTTTTGACGAGAAAAAGTACACGGTGTCACATCCGTTCACATAAAGCGCTTTGAACTTCGGATAAGGCGCTATATAAATAAAGAGAATGATAATAAAAATTAAAAAAATCCTGTTAATGCATGAAAAACTGGCAGGTCACTGACATTTCCAGGCGGAAGACTACCAGCAATCTTGTGTGCAGCAATGTGGTGAAAATGCTTTCCCGAACCAAATGATACCCACAGCTCATTGCCATGCCACTTTTCAGCAAAATAAATGGCAAGGACAACAACATCAGTGTCTGCAGTTCGTATTGCGATTCTTCTGTGTCCTTGTGCAATACAGTGTGCAGCATGAAGAAACATGCGTGTGTCCGCTTCTTCTTGATTGCAACTATCAATGGTGGACAGGATAACATCAGGGGGAGAGCAGATGACTTTTTCTCCACATGTAGCAATGACAACTTTGTCCGTGACCTTCTGGCGGATCAGTTCTCTTGCGAGAAACTGGAACAAATCTTCTTTGTTGCCATCGTTTCGAAGGAAGCTCATCCAGTTCGATGGAATTGGTGAAGTTGGAGTCACTTTCCGTCGCTGCCCATGGCAACGTTTCCGCCGTGTAGAGGATTTCAAGCTGTCAGGAAGGTAGATATCCCAGACAACATCCACTCTTGACACGTTTTCCAGCTGAGAAAGCACGTATGGTATAAAGACGAAATCTGCCTACTCCTGAAACGTGCGTGATGTCTTTGGAGATAGACGCTAAACAATGAAAGCACCATCAAGTATCCTGGCATCAACTTCTGCAAATGCATTCTTTGGTCGAGCAGACGTTTTTGTAACGTGTGTGGAGCTTAGTGAGCACGCTAACAGCAGGTCTTCCTTCAGCTCTGGATTTTCAAGACAAGAAGCTTTTTCCAGTCCATGAAGGATATCCTCAGTTCGAAGGTCAGGCACTTCCATGAAGCCTGTATCATCAGTAGTGGGCAGCTCATCATCAAACTTCTCTCCCCTAGGCTCGTAAACCAAAGAAGAATCACAGCCAACCACACGTTCAAGGCAGTGGAGAAGGTCCGACTTTTGGCCTGTCCTCATTTCTCCATTCTTGCTGAGTGCCGGGGGTACTGGTTGATTTTCATGGCGGAAAAACTCGGGCAGATTGCCTTTTCTTGTTTGGCAGGCTATGAACAGTCTTGAAAACAGTGAGCAGTCATTGCGCAGCATGGTAACTGCAGTCTTCTGTGGTGTCTTCTTGCAAAGATTTTCAGGTGGTTTCGGTGCAATGGAGATGTTACTGGTGTTGGTCTTTCCATGAGTCTTTCTTTTACAAAGTCGTTGTATTGCTGCTGTCCGACTTCGATCACACTCTGGACTGCTTTCACATCACAGTTTTCGACCACAACTTTTGTGTCCATAGCATACAGAACCTCACTGTCGTCTTCAAAAGGATTGCCGACTTCTTTAAAAGCTGCAATACGCTTTTCAACATTCATCTTGAAAGTCTTGAAAAGCAAAAGATTGCTCATGATGTTCCAGCTTAGGAGACGCATGTGAAGGTAGTTGCTGCTCAAAGCTCTGCACAATTCGTGCAATCTCTGGTCCAGCCACCATCCACCTTCGCAGTGCCACTGGATTCGTTGTTAGTCCGATCGCACCTCTATCCCCTTTAGCCAAGGCATTGCACTGCTCATGTGCGTGGTCAAGTGCAATGGAAGAGAATGGCCGCCGAGTTTTGTTGACGACAAATGCACCCAGATAGAAGGCTTGATACACGGATAGAATCCTTGTCAACAGCTGACACATGTCACGCAGATGCACAGAAAGCCACCGCGCATAGTGTATGTGGTCCAGTGCGAAAAACCATGGAATCAGAACCGCCAGTGCTTGGACAAACTCATCAAAGTTTGCAGTCCGAATAGCGTAGACAAGCTGCAGTACGTTCAGTTCAAGCTGCAAAAGCTCTTTTTGTGGTTTCTGTAAAGTGAGAAAGAATTATTAATATTATACACTTGTAACAAAACACTTTCGCCTTAAGAATCTTTGAAAAAAAACATTTACTTTGTGTGTACTTTTCTCGATTTGGGGTAAATATCTTTTTGCTATGTTGGAACATATAAAAAAACTCTTTGTACAGTGTTCCTTACAACATCAATAATAATGATAATACTTATAATGATATTAATACTACTACTACTACTACTACTAATAATAATAATAAAAATTATAATGACAGCTTATATAGCGCGAACCACAGTAATCTATGCTCTCCGCGCTGTACATTGTCTTAGATCAGAACAAAAAACTTCAACAACAACCCAAGGAATAGCTTAAAAATTATGAAAAACAAACACTTACAACTGGTCATTTAGATGTAGATTGCTTTCTTACCCCCGAAAAGTTTTTTGTTCGTGTTCAACATGATGCATGTATCTTAGACATTTTGACTCATTTGGCCCGCCATACATTTTGTACCACAGGGCAAGACAATCGACACTGTTACTCATACACAGGCTACAAATGTAAATTAAGAGTACTGTATTGGGTTCATTTTGTTCTAATGAACATGTGACATTCATATATATTACTGCTGTATGTGTTCTTCGTGTATATGTTTGCAAACATCAGTACGTAATGCGCTAGCAGACGACACACGGTCAAGGTAAAGCTATCGAAACGATGATTGAGCAATGAGTGTAGATCTACTTACCGTTTGGGCTTCACCGCTTCATTTCCCCCCAAAATAACCTGCGCTGGTGTTAGTCTGCATTCACTGCATGGTGCCTGGGTGGTAAAGTGGGTGTCCCAGCCAAATTAAAGGACAAATTGTAGTGCCGTCGAACCGGTCGACGTGTTCAAAACAAAGCGCGCCATTGTGCAAAGAAGGGATGTGCCTGTGACGTAATTACAGTCCGCCGACTTGTGTCATTATTTATTTTGGGAAATTTGAAGGCAAAATTGTACGCATTAAAGGCTTGAAAATATCTTGCATCTATTAAAATTCGAAACGAGGGACTCATGAAGCACTAGTTCCAATACAACAACTGTCTCGAACTGTCATAGCAAACTGAAATTCGTCCCCAAATTCACTAGCAGATCTGTGATGGCAGGAAGGACATTATTTTTAAGCAGTCAGGATTATATATTAATGTTGTACTATTTTGAATAAAAGTCAAAAGACTCAATGGCATAGTGGTTAGCACATCAGCCTTCCCTGGGGAAGGTTCAGGGTTTAAATCCCAACCACGGCTGGTTGGTTAAGGGTGGATATTCTTTCGATACCCCAGGTCAACTAATGTGCTACTACATGTATAGTGCCTTTTTTCGCCTTTGTGTGTACATGCATGCAGGCACATAATCCTATAATCATATAATCCTATAATCCTATAATCCATATCACAGTTTGATGGGGTATAGAAAGACAAAAACACTCAGCATGCACAGCAGAATAACGGACTATGGCAGCCTAAGTGATGGGGGGGGGGGGGGGGGGGGGGGGGGGGGGG
>NW_027127859.1:0-2394 GCF_037325665.1 Littorina saxatilis | reverse complement strand
ACAACAACAACAACAACAACAACAACAACAACAACAACAACAACAACAACAACAACAACAACAAGCCTATTAGAGCGGGCTATGCTGAAGCAGTTAATACACAATATTTAATTATCATCATTATGGCTTGTAATTCTAAAAACAGATCAACAATCCGACGAAGTTCATCACCAAAAACACCACCACCACAAATATCCACCACCACCTCCACCAACACTATCAACAACAACAACAACAACAACAACAACAACGAAGACAACAACAACAACAACAACAACAACAACAACAACAACGACAACACTCACTTTCCTCAAGTCAGATCGACATGCTGCCATACTTCCTGGCACTGATTTTGCCGACGTGCACGCTACGGATCTCCAGTTTGCCTGTCAACAATAAGTATGGCGGGCCTGCGAGGTCAATGGTGCGGAAACACTTCAACACTAAAAGTAATTAACAGTTGCTGACCGATGACCGGGACGGTCCATTGCCGACAAAGAGGCCGCTGAATTAATGATGAAATTTAATTGCCGATATTTCCAAGCTGGACCCTACCTATAACGACGAACGCACGCTATACTACACAATGTGAGTTGCTTTGGCAAACAACTGCTTTGTCAAAACGTTTACAAGAACTTCTTGCCAGCAATCTTATTATGATGTTTGAGAGTGTTTTTCTGTCTTGCTTTGTTTTTTGCCTGCAGTAAAAGGGAAAAAAATTAGCATTATGTAAACAGACTAAATACTCCACGTCATAACACCGTTTTCTCTATGTCTCGAAACAAACATTGGACACCTCAGACAGAATGCATTGAACAAGCTGCAAATACTGAATTAAATTCAACTACGTACTAACGATTTCATTTGAACAACATTATTAAACACACGAAGATCCTAAACCCCACTACCTCATCGAACGAACGGTTCCAGCCAGCTCAATAATTATTATGTTAGCAAGTGAGAAAGCACCAAAATCAAGACAGCAAGCTGCTAGCCAACAAGTAACACACATTCATCGTATTCCAGTAAGTAAGAAAGCAAAAAAAAGCATCTAATAATTGAAAACAAAACAACGACACCCACAACATCTCGTGATCTCAGAACTTTCTATTTTTACGATATAATGCCATGAAAGTTTGATCAAATTCAAAGTCACAAATTAAGTACTTTCAGAGACTTCTGCGTATTCATTTGCTTCTGCATCTTAATCGCCGAAATGCAATCATTTCAAGGCCAAGAAGCCTCTCAATCAAATCGGAATTTCCATTAGCTTAATCCCACTGCTTCAGTTTAAATACTGATCCCTCCCATCACACGAAGTTATCACAGGTAATAAAATGCGATCACGCACGTCAGCTATGCACTCCCCCAACCCTCCCCGACTTTATTTTGATTCCACTGGCCGTGGCTCGTCCATGAATGCAAGTCCATGAAGCAGAACAAATTGTAAGGGACACGTCACAGAATAGTTCTCTGGCACGGAGGTGAAGGGCGCCCCCGCGATAAGCAACTTCCGGTCAGCACCGGAAGTTGATAGCACTGGCTAACATCAGCCGGAAGTATCCCTTTTTAGTTCTGTTCACGCGGGGGTTGGGACCAATTTGGTGAAATCGAATTAGTTTTCGGCCGCTGACGGTGATTTTATTATCCCGCTACCATAAATGACAAATCTACTTATAGATATTAGGTTTAGGTCGTCGTTGATACAAATAATTCTGAGGTCAGTGACCTGTGGGATAAACGCATGGCCGATTCGCTTAGGTAGTCAATGCACAAACAGAGAGAGGTTGAGAGAGAGAGAGAGAGAGAGAGAGAGAGAGAGAGAGGTTGAGAGAGAGAGAGAGACAGAGAGAGAGAGAGAGACAGAGAGAGGTTGAGAGAGAGAGAGAGAGACAGAGAGAGGTTGAGAGAGAGAGAGACAGAGAGACAGAGAGAGAGAAAGAGAGAAAGAGAGAGAGAGAGAGACAGAGAGAGAGAGAGAGACAGACAGAGACAGAGACAGAGAGAGGCGATTTGCCCTTCGCTGGGGGTACAGACTTACAGTGCCTTGGCATTGCACTTCTACTTAATTATTAATTATGTGTATGTCTGTGCACTGCAAAGACCAGTTGATCGACGTAGTCATGAATAGTTCGTGTTCTCTATACCTTAACATTGCACAAACCAACCTTTCTTCTTGTTTTTTGTTTATAATTGATGTGGGTTTTTTATACTTGATAACTGCGTATTTTCCAGCCATGGTACTTTTGAGATCGTCAAAATCGTGCACCTTTTGAACCCGGAAAGCACCGGCCATTACAGTCCATCACCATGATTTGGCGAAAGAATTCACTCTACCCGGTTCACAGTCTTATTTTAAAGGTCCAATACACGTACATGATTGTACACACTCTG
>NW_027127858.1:5000-14044 GCF_037325665.1 Littorina saxatilis | reverse complement strand
TACACTTGAAACACACTGGGACAAAGTGAGCGTTTAAATGTCATACACTTGAAACACACTGGGACAGAGTGAGCGTTTAAATGTCATACACTTGAAACACACTGGGACAGAGTGAGCGTTTAAATGTCATACACTTGAAACACACTGGGACAGAGTGAGCGTTTAAATGTCATACACTTGAAACACACTGGGACAGAGTGAGCGTTTAAATGTCATACACTTGAAACACACTGGGACAGAGTGAGCGTTTAAATGTCATACACTTGAAACACACTGGGACAAAGTGAGCGTTTAAATGTCATGCACTGGAACACACTGGGACAGAGTGAGCGTTTAAATGTCATACACTTGAAACACACTGGGACAAAGTGAGCGTTTAAATGTCATACACTTGAAACACACTGGGACAGAGTGAGCGTTTAAATGTCATGCACTGGAACACACTGGGACAGAGTGAGCGTTTAAATGTCATACACTGGAACACTACCAGCTGAACATCACGGAACATTCCGATTCGTTTGACCTTCCTTAATTTGGAAATGTCATGCTTCTGGTCGCGCAGGGAATGGTACCAAATGTCAACCAGTCTGAACCATTGGTTTCCACCCAAGAGGGCACTCTCTCGTGTACATGGGCTGGGCCGCTATTGCGCGGGCCGCTATTGCGCGGGGCCGCTATTGCGCGAATCTAACCCTAACCCTAACCCTAACCCTAAAGATTTGCGCAATAGCGGCCCCGCGCAATAGCGGCCCCGCGCAATAGCGGGCCGACCCCGTGTACATCATCCCAGCCAAAGATATACATTTCTATGTCTCTGGCCCAGCCTAATGAAAACTAGTCACAATAGTCCGACATTCCGCAGTGCAAATGCTATGACAATCATCGGAACTAAGCAAAAGGAAGCTTCATTTTGTTGTAATTCCGCGAAACTATTTAGCATGCACATAATTATAAGACAAAACTCTTTCGAGTCTAAAAAGCTCACAATCCAAAAATCTATAAATTCATTTTTATTTTTTTTAGAGTAGAGATTAAAACGTGTGTAGTGCGACTTATACCGGATGGTCTCGTACGCTATGTAAATGATCAAAGCTTCGAAGAACCGGTCCCCAGGTAGTTTGGTTAAAGAGAGAAATAATTAGGCGGTGCGATCAAACGGAAAGTGTTTGATGAGGTCCATGTTGTAAACGCGAGTCATCAGTTTGTAAAATATTTGTAACAAATGTTCTTTTTTCACCTGTAAGCCCTATCTCTCTCCCGCTCTTTATCTCTCTCTTTTTCTCTTTTTATCACTCTCTATCACTCTCTCTCTCTCTATCACTCTCTATCATTCTAGATCTCTATCACTCTCTCTCTCTCTCTCTCTCTCTCTCTCTATCACTCTCTCTCTCACTCTCTCTCTCTCTCTTTCTGTATCTCTCTCTCTTTCTGTATCTCTCTCTCTTTCTCTCTCAATCTCTCTCTCTCTATCCCCCCCCCTCTCTCTCTCCCCCTCTCCCCCCCTCTCTCTTCCTCTCTCTTTGTCTCTCTCTATGTTAAATTTCTCCCTCTCCCCACTCTCTCTCTCTCCCCCCTCCCCCTCCCCCCTCCCCCATCTCTCTATCTGCCCCCCCCTTCCCCCTCAAGCTAATTGACTCTTCCCATGCAGTCGTACTCTTTGTTTTTTTCGATGAAAACGCAGCCTCTCTCCCATCAATCGTGCACACTTCAGTCTTTCCTCGTTCTCAAAATCGTCACACAATACGCCGAACAGTTCCAGACGAGTTTACCACTCCGTCTTTCACTGTGGAGACACATCTCCCTTTCAAATTATCAATTATCGTCAACATGGCGTCGGTAGACGAGCCAATAACGCCCTCAAGTTTCAATTTGAACTCCAGGCGCCGGCTGCTAAAGTACTTAAGCCATTTTTTTTCTCAGCCACTAGCTTTGTACAAATCCCTTGCTGTTTTGGAGTAACAGGACTTAGATTGGATTTTCAGAAGCTGACGCGTCTTGAAAGTTTGTTGTTGAAAAGTGTGCTTGTGTGATAATTAGACCCAGTCTGACAGTAATGCTGCCATCCAAACAAGGCTTTTGCCATGGTCTCTCTCTCTCGCTATCTCTCTCTCTCTCTCTCTCTCTCTCTCTCTCTCTCTCTCTCTCTCTCTCTCTTTCTTTCTCTCTCTCTCCCCCTCTCTATCTCCCCCTCCCTCTCTCCCCCTCTCTCCCCCTCCCTCTCTCCCCCTCTCTCTCCCTCTCTCTTTGTCTCTCTCTCTATGTTAAGTTTCTCTTTCTCGCCTACCTCCTTATTTCCGTTTTCCAAACTCGGTATTTAATCAGACAAAAAGTACAGCTCATACTCCGACAGTACATGGAGCCATTTGTAAACACCAACAGCGACATGATGATCCACAAAGGCCCCAGCGAACCACTTCGTATGATCCGGCAAATTGAACAACAAAGCGTTGTTCCCTTTGAACGCTAACCAGCTCCACAACTAAAACACACACACACAAAACAACAACAAGAAGATCGACACACACAAAAAAAGAAGAAAAAAAAACTCTTTAAAGAAAGAACGCCAACAAATCCTCCCCGCAAACAAACAAGAGAGAGAACTCACTCAGAGCAAACAAACAGTGCACTCCCTTGCCCCTGGAAAAACACACACAGTCTCGCATCTCAGCTACAGGCATGCATTTGGAACACCCCCCTTTGGAACGTTTTTCAAAGGTCGCAGCAACCGAGTTTCAATCACGTGGTTTGTTCCGAGCAATTCGAGGGTGTCTGCCATAATTACTCAGCTGTTCGGTTGCCATTGGCTCGTAATTAGCCGGGGCCAATGCTCTAATTGATTGGTTCTTTGCAGGGACGTTGATTTCCTTGTTTTGCAACTTGCAGTAGTGCGTATTCCTGTTTGCATATTTAGACATTATTTTGAGGTAATTCTCCTTGAACCGTTTTCGTTCTGTGCAACGGTGTGTTGCGATGTTTTTTGTTTTGAGATACATAGGCCTAACTAAGTGTTACTTGATTTGACCGTAGTTTTACTTTTGCATTATCACACACATAGCTGCGTTAAAATCGGTTTTGCTTTCGAATAGTTTATTTTCAAATAAGCATTGTTGGCATCGTTAGCGCATCATATCATTATCTGGCCAGGCGTTTACATGGGATGATGCATTGTACTACGTTGCAAGCCCCTGGAGCAAATTGTTGATTAGTGCTTTTGTGAACAAGAAACAATTGACAAGTGGCTCTATCCCATCTCCCCCCTTTCCCCGTCGCGATATAACCTTCGTGGTTGAAAACGACGTTAAACACCAAATAAAAAAAGAAAGAAAGAATTAATATTGATGGATATTGCTCTAGCTCTTTGCAGAGTTGACTTAATTAATACTGATGGCTTTTGCTCTCTGTGCAGAGTTGACTTAATTAATACTGGTGGCTTTTGGTGAAATTAATTCATCAAAAAAGCCTAACACTGAACAGGAAGCAGCAATTAAAAAAGCTCTTTCCGGCCATGGCGTTGTGGTGTTTTTGGGTATGTGCCCAAGTGGAGGAATGTTTGGTCTGATCATAGGCCAAATAGCTTGGACCGCCAACTTGTCACGTGACCCTTCGAGGTTACGACTCTCGACTTTCAGGGGCGCGTCACGTCCGGTTTGAAAGGCCAGCGATTCGAAGACAGTGAAAAGAAAGCACGCTCCAGTTATTTGTGACAATGGAAGGTGACAATGAACTGGATTTTCCAAAACTCCAAACTAAACTTAACAAAACTCATCGAAAAACATGTTCCATATGCACTTTTGCTGAGTTTATTTTAGCATTTTCAGAACTTAACTCGGCAACTTCGTCCATGTTTACAATCGACACCGGATAATTATGACGTCCCCCTGATTTCTGAAAGGCCATGTAAGCGTAGGTTCCTAAATGCGAGAGGCCGCTACCTCGTAATAGAGAGAAAGAGCGGAGAGAGAGCTAGTTGGCGGTCCAGGATAAATAGTCTATGGTCTGATCCAGTGTTAAAGTCTGACCCGATTTGACATGGTGAGCCGAACAATGTTCAAGCGAAAGACTGTGCCTCGAATTCAATTCAACATTTAGAATAGTTTTAATACGTAGTTCAGATTGTAGAGAGACAGCACAAACGACACCGCTTCACCCTGGGTACTTCGTGTTTTCTCAGTGCACGTGGTACACACAAAGCTATTGATTAAATCGGATACCTCCTAAGATTGTGAAGACAGCGTAAGTAATGTGAGACGGCGTTACGCTCCACGTGCAGGCACAGACATTCTTGTGCTCTTTTTAAATGCCATCGATTCGCAAGCTTGGACAAAGTTGAAATGTTTTGGTCCGCGTAGACACTTCTAAAAAGTGTGTGCTTGTGTGCACTACGACTGCGCCCCCTCTCTTTCTCTCTTTCTCCCTGTCTTGGTCTTTCTCTGTCCCTCTCTCTCGCTGTCTGTTTCTCTCTCTCATCGGCTCTGTTTCTCTCTCTCTCTCTCTCTCTCTCTCTCTCTCTCTCCGTCTCTCTCTCTGTCTTTGTCGCTGTCTCTCTCCCTCTCTCTCTCTCTTTATCTTTTTCTCTCTCTCTCTCACTTTCTCTCTCGCTCTCTCTCTCTCTTTCTCTCTCTCTTTCTCTCGCTCTCTCTCTCTCTCTCTCTCTCTCTCTCTCTTTCTCTCTTCTCTCTCTCTCTCTCTCTCTCTCTTTCTCTCTCTCTCTCTCTCTCTCGCTCTCTCTCTCTCTCTCTCTCTCTCTCTCTGATACAGACTCATTGAGCGCGCGAGAGGGACAGAGAGAGAAACAAATAGACAGACAGACAGACAGACGAGGCGAAACAGATCATTTTAAGTGAACTGTTTGCATTCTTAGTTTATTCCAACAACAAAAACAACAACAATTATGATAATTGGCTGTAGCTTGTACACAATGCACAACAGACCAGGACGATGTTGTATAATGCATGATGCGTCAAATCGCTGTCCCCATGCGTGTGTCACAGCCTCATTGGCGACGCCTAATATTCATCCTTTACGTTCGACATCGGTTTTCGTACCCAACTCTTGTTACGATGCAGTTCCTACCCACTAGAACCCCTGGTATAGAACCGTCGTACAGTGCGTGTGCGTGCCATATGGTGTACCGAGCAGCACAATGTGTAGCAATACATCAACAAATCGCATTCGCACATACAATCTGGCGTAACATGGACTTGGGTACATGATGCTGTCTTAGTTTTACGCTGTATTTGGCTACCAGCAACGAAACGATACAGTTAGATGCAATATCCGACTTGACAGGAACCTGGGTACGCAAACGGGCGTAACGCGTTGACGGAGTAAGGTTGTGGAAGTGAAATGTCAGAGCACATGACATTTGCAGAGACTACGAAGGGGCGGGGAAAAATTGCTGTCGTGGTGACAGCGCTATTTATAGTCTCGGTGTCAAATGTTTCGGGAACCCCGACGATTTCTATTCGAGAATTGTGACATTCCTCCGGTTGAGTCCAGTATTTGCCCCCTCCCCCTCTCCCCCTCCCCCTCTCCCCCTCTCCCCCTCCCCCTCCCCCCCCCCCCCCCACATAAGAGGTGTTTGTGTTTTAGCGAGCGATCCAGGTCATTAAAACATGTCTCTGTTCACCATTCCCATCATACGTTCAAACGTCTGTGGTGTCTTTTGTTTTTTGGCATGAAAGCCGACCATGGTTAAAGTCATTAACATCTGTTTGGAGGCTACAGGCAGCTCTGATTTGTTCCAGTTAGTTTTGCTCTATTATTCCGACACTGATTTTAAAAGTTTGACTTTAAAAGTCAGGAAACCATTAGGAAATGAAGTTTTGAATGGGCAATTCCTGGTTTCCGGGTGAACACTTCGATGAATGGTAATTGAAGCAGAACTATTTGGTCTTTGACGTTGACATACACAGATTCGCCACAAAACTTAACGTTCTGGTTAAACCGGAAGCTACGTCAAAAACTCGCATGCGCACATGTGCTTGATCGATCGCAAAGCGCAATCGCTGTCCGCGCATTTTGCTTAATTGTGATTGTATTTTAATTAGGCCACTGATGCCGCAACTTCATCCAGTTAACTTCAAAATCAAATATTTTGATGTTATGACTGGGGGGTGAGGCCAGGGTTGAGTTGGCTTGGCGCAGAACTAGCAGGGCCTTCAAATACCAACATACCTTTACTGCAAGCTCTGTTAGGATGCACGTTATGGCTGTGATTCAACGTTGCTGTTTGCGACAGACGCCTACTGCAATGTTAGAAATACTTGAGTTCTTGTTCAAAATTCATTGTATTTTGTAATGTCTTTTTTTCAATTGTATGCAGTTCGGTGTGAGAAATTGATGAAATAGAAGTAGATGTTTAAACAACATTATGATCTCTTTTCTCCGTGTGTTTATTATTTTATATGAAAGATAATTCAGTGGTTGTTGAAAGGCATTATCTTTTATTCATTATGTGATATTTAATATAGGAAGAACGTCGGTGATTGTTGGAAATGCGTTATCCCTTTTCCCTCAGTTTTGTGCCATTCGATGCAAACATTAAAACGGCGAAGCAAAAACTTACGACCTCGATTTTTATTATGCCATTGTAACCAAAACCTCTTGACATTTACACCAGTTCGCTCATGGGCAGGAGACTCGGTAGAATAATCTGAAACGAAATCAGTCCGGAGATGTCTTTCTCTAAACAACCACGCCTCCTCTCACAAAAGATATCCTACTGCTAGCGTAGAAGTAGGCTTTCTCCCAGCAGTGTCTAACTCGAAAGTAAAGCGGCCTTGTTTCTTTTCCCCGCCTCAAGAATCAGACTATAGATTGACTCTTCCTTTCTCGCCTTGAGCAGAAGTAACCCTAACCCCCTTCAATATTTGTGACCGGCCGAGGCCCGAGTCGAGCCGACTCTCTCCAAACTTGTTCACGCTTTACGGAAAGTGCCGAAGGGCAGGTTGCCGAGACTGCAAACTTGTAACAAACCGAGACTCGGCGAGAAGTTGATCAATGGTGCCAGCGTTCTATAAAATGACTTGCCTTAGGGCTCTTTTCTGGGCGGAAAGGTGTTGAAGTCTAAACTGCTTTAGATATTGTGAATATTTCTGCCTTTGAATAAAACTTATTGTGTACTCTTCAGTATCAAAACACCCAGGCATTGGAAGTCGAAAGCAAAAAAACCCGGCACATAGTTAGTTAGTCAGAACATTAACTTAATTCCCCTATTTTATTGATCGAGAGTGGCAATTTCTGCGAGAAGAGTTATTGCTTTGTTTGAAGACTGGTGGAACTTGCTCTTTATAGTACAGGCCAGCGCTATTCTAAATTTATCGTCTCGATCAGTGACCGAGACAAAACTTAATTATGGGTTCAAGAATACTTCATTGTTAAAGGCATATGTACGCGCTCCCGTGTTTACAAAGTGTAGTTTGCCCATAATCGATGTCAAACGCACCATAAGACCATAGAATGACGATATGTCACCATGCGCGGACCATAATACATGCATTACAGCTTGTTCTAGCCTCTGAAAAAGTGAGGATGTCAACAAAGCCGCGGTGTTAGCTCCCTTGCATCAACGTTACATGTGTTGCCAAATCTATAAATAGGACGATCCAGATCAAAATGAAAATTAACATATCTCAACATTGAAGGGGTCCTAGACCACAATATTTTGCAGGGAACTTAATTTAGCATGTCTCCAGCTGTTGGTAAACCAATAGCGTGTATAGTCATCGAGTACATATGCCTTTAAGTTGAATTGACGCCAAAAATAAAATGTACTCGTAAGTACGGACTGGGAAGCGTTTTCTGAAGGCGGGCATATAGAGTTCAATTCAAAGGCGACAGACGATAACGGCCAAACGGTAATCTAGCAGAGTTCCACCTCGTTCTGATGTACATGTTAGTCCACACAAGACTGTAAACTGGGGCATATATTTGGGATAATCTAAAGTTCACATGTGACTCGTGTTATTTGCCCAACGGTAATCGTGTGGAATAGTCGAACTCCGGAAATAACTCTGCCGGCTTTGTTGGGTAATAAACACTCAAAAAGACACTACTCTTGACAACTCTATCAACAAAAAAACCCCATCTTGAATCCCTCGTTTCTTAGATACCAGTAACAACTTAAATGCCTCGGAACAAATTATACAGGTAAATAATAAGAAAATAATACCTGTACAGGATCATCCTGGGTATACAGAGGGTTCTCGTTGCCTTGAGGCTGCACTGAACTGAATGCATTTTGCACGTGCATTCTATTCAGTGTCCCCAGTCAACCCGTGTTCAATAAAGTCATCGAACTCTGTTCAAAACATCACGCGGGTAATCCATGCACAAGTTCTAAGCTCGGTTCTGGTATCCTTTCGTCCGCATTGTTTTCGTTTGCCTGGGGAATGTTTTACTTGATGGTTTAGCTTTTCGACATGACCTGGACGAAAAGTTCATCAGGATAAAATCGTGTATGCGACTCTTGAAGTAAGACATGCATTGAAGGGGAAAGTGGTGCGAGATGATGGCTCTTGCACCGTTTGACAGCGAGAGTGCCGATATTCACGTGCAGTGTATGCACATTCCTGGTTTAGTTGCTCCTTCTGAACAGTAAAAGCTTCATCTTCATTAGGGACTGGGTGGCCGAGTGGTAACGCACTTGCGCTCGGAAGCGAGAGGTTGCGAGTTCGATCCTGGGTCAGGGCGTTAGCAATTTTCTCCCCCCTTTCCTAACCTAGGTGGTGGGTTCAAGTGCTAGTCTCTCGGATGAGACGAAAAACCGAGGTCCCTTAGTGTACACTACATTGTGGGGTGTTGCATGTTAAAGATCCCACGATTGACAAAAGGGTCTTTCCTGGCAAAATTGTATAGGCATAGATAAAAATGTCCACCAAAATACCCGTGTGACTTGGAATAATAGGCCGTGAAAAGTAGGATATGCGCCGAAATGGCTGCGATCTGCTGGCCGATGTGAATGCGTGATGTATTGTGTAAAACAAATTCCATCTCACTCGGCATGAATAAATCCCTGCGCCTTGAATATGTGCGCGATATAA
>NW_027127856.1:77801-85304 GCF_037325665.1 Littorina saxatilis | reverse complement strand
GCGGTTGAATATTGGTAAGGTACCTTTATGCGGACACATGTCCAAGTTTCTTTTCACTCTTTCTTTCTTTCTGTTCTTTTTTCTGATTCTTGTTTCTTTCTTTCTTTCTTTTTGCTCTTTTCCCACTTACTGTATGACATTTTTTCGTTGTTGTTGTTGTTGTTTCTTGTTTGTTTTTTTTCTTTCTTTTTTTACCTTTTGTCAAGTTTTGACTAAATGTTTTATCATAGAGGGGGAATCGAGACGAGGGTCGTGGTGTATGTGTGTGTGTGTGTGTGTGTGTGTGTGTGTGTGTGTGTGTGTGGGTGTTTGTGTGTGTGTGTGTGTCTGTGCATGTGTGTGTGTGTGTGTGTGCATATTGTGTGTGTGCATCTGTGTGTGTCTGTCTGTCTGTCTGTCTGTCTGTCTGTCTGTGCATGTGTGTGTGTGTGTAGAGCGATTCAGAGTAAACTACTGGACCGATCTTTATGAAATTTTACATGAGAGTTCCTGGGTATGATATCCCCAGACTTTTTGTTTAAAAACAAGCTCTGAAAATCAAAAATATAAAAATTATGATCAAAATTAAATTTCCGAAATCAATTTAAAAACAATTTCATCTTATTTCTTGTCGGTTCCTGATTCCAAAAACATTTAGATATGATATGTTTGGATTAAAAACACGCTCAGAAAGTTAAAACGAAGAGAGGTACAGAAAAGCGTGCTATGCAGCACAGCGCAACCACTACCGCGCTAAACAGGCTCGTTTAATTGCACTGCCTTTTGCACGAGCGGCGGACTACGGTCATTGTGAAAAAATGCAGTGCGTTCAGTTTCATTCTGTGAGTTCCACAACTTGACTAAATGTTGTAATTTCGCCTTACGCGACTTGTTTACTTCTTTCTTTCATTCTTTTCCTTTCTTTCTTTATTCGATATCTCTCATTCCGTATTTTTGTTTGTTTGTTTGTTTGTTCATTTATTTATTGATTTATCTATTTCTCTATTTCTCTCGTTCTTTCTATCTTTCTCGGTTTCTGTCATTCTTTCCTTATCTTTCTTCCCTTCTTTCCTTCTTTCCTTCTTTCCTTCCGTCTTTCGGTTCTCGTCCGATGACCTCAACAATCAACGGAATCAGACCTTCTCGCGAGAGACAAAATTGTGATAATGACAACAAATATTGCACGACATGATAATGACTATAACACTCCGTTTTACAAGCTGCAAATAGATGCATTTCTTGTGAGACAGCAAATTGCGCTGACAATCGTGCAAACTACCGTTCTACACTAATTGTCGGAGGCCAAGGAAAGACAACTAAACAACGACGGCCAGGAGAGCAATCTGATTGGTCGACAGATAGTAGTAAGTGGCCACGTGATTTATGGGACATGTATCCATTCCTTTCATTGGTGGAACGCGAGATACTATCGGACGCTGGACGTGGCCGCATGTCTTGCCATTTTGCCCCATTTATTTCAAAACATTACTGTCTTGGTTTTGGCAGATGTTTCCTTTCCTGCTGTCCGGTCGCAAGATTTCGTTGTCAAACAGGGTGGGTTTATCTCAAGGTCTTCGGCCGTGAGAAAGTGTGCGAACATGTGGTTGCTTGTCGACCTTGGTTTAATGTATGTCTCTCAGTCCGATTGTGTGTGTGTCTTTCTTTCAGTTGTCTGTTTGTCCGTCTGTCTGCAAAATCGTTATGTCTCAATGTCGGTATTACAACTCGTCTGCTCGTCTTCTTTTCCAGCAAGTTTGCTACTTCCCTAGATAATCAGATAATCAATATATAGACTACATTTATTTCTGTACATCTCTCTCTCTCTCTTTCTCTCTCTTTCTCTCTTTCTCTCTCTCTCTCTCTCTCTCTCTCTCTATCTATCTGTCTATCTCTCTCTCTATCTCTCTCTCTATCTATCTCTCTCTCTCTCTCTATCTCTCTCTCTCTCTATCTCTCTCTCTCTCTCTCTCTCTCTCTCTCTCTCTCTCTCTCTCTCTCTCTCTCTCTCTAACGTTCGGAAATGTTTCGGAAATGTTTCGATTTTCTGTTTTACCCAGGCAAAGATGCTCGGCGTAGCAGTAGAATATCTTTGTTCTCGTCAACGTCCTTGCCAACTGCATTGACGAACTGATGCGTGTCCATCAAGTTGAGTACAGGACTCAATTCACACAAACACACAGACAAACCATAACTGACAACTCGCTGACAATGCGCACGTGCGCGCACGCGCTCTTGGACAAACATGTCACGTGTGCGGGTCAACTTTCTCTTGCTCTAGCACGTGTCAGAATTATCTCCCGCAATTGTCCGAGCAAGAATAGAGGGACTAAATTCCGGCCTTTTCTCCTTCCTTTTGCTCCACGGAAGTCCCCTCCATTTTCATGCAAATATCTGCGCATCATGCAGACTGAGTTATGACAACGAACAGCCGCCATGTTTCTCGACCGACAAGGGATTTAACTCTCGCCCACTGCAGAACAAGGGAAGTAATTTCAAGCGATTGTAGGGTTTGTAAATGAAGTCTTCCCGAGCGATAAAGCGAACGTTAGGCGCTGGAATAAGCTTGATTGGAATCTGCATCGTATCAATGGGGAAGGAACAAATTCAATTTTTAATGTTGAATTGGACACTCCTGGGATTGAGCTGCGCTGGGTGTTAGGGCTTGGAAAAGAGTTTGTGGAGATCTGAGCGTGCTGGAATGAAACTGCATTGGTGATGATGGTTGATTATTATTTGACAAAGTAACGTTTGATTTTTTTCTTCTTGCCAAAACCGCGGGTATGACCCATTCTCTCTCTCTCTCTCTCTCTCTCTCTCTCTCTCTCTCTCTCTCTCTCTCTCTCTCTCTCTCTCTCTCTCTCTCTCTCTCTCTCTCTCTCTCTCTCTCTCTCTCTCTCTCTCTCTCTCTCTCTCTCTCTCTCTCTCTCTCTCTCTCTCTCTCTCTCTCTCTCTCTCTCTCTCTCTCTCTCTCTCTCTCCCCACGCACGCACGTACGAAGGCACGCACGCACATACACACAACACCACACACAAACACACACACACACACACACACACACACACACACACACACACACACACACACACACACAGAAGAACACGAGATTCACAGAAATACATAAAAAGAGACAAAGATAGAAATAGGGTACGGCTAAAAATATATTTAATTTCTCCACACACGGCTGATTCCTTGACGAGGTGTGGGAGCTTGAGTACTTCTATGACCCCGAGAGCTATGCCAGCGGGAGTGTCAAAACTTCTGGTAGCGTCTCGCATGCTGGACAGGTCAACGGAGAGAGGTCAGACTAATATCAGCAAACTCTCCTCGAGTCATAAGGGGCATGAGAAGGATACTCATGTAAATAAAACCATGGGCAGACCGGACTCATCAGCCATGGCAGGCAATCGGTCTAGGAGAGGGACACTCTGAATTCAAACCATGGGCAGACCGGACTCATCAGCCATGGCAGGCAACCAGTCTAGGAGAAGGACACTCCGAATTCAAACCACCCCCCAACGAAGTCGGAGCGATGCTGACTGTGTTTCCGGACACAGTGTGGGAACCTAAACTAAGTTCTTGGGAGACGAGCTCGCACGCCACCACTATGGATTATGCCTCAGATTCAGACAGATATTTCGATATGGTGTCGTTCCCGTGGACCTTTGCCAGGCGGGAACGGTGCCGGACCCTCAGCCTCAAGGGGGTCCACCTCAGCGACTGGCGGCTCTGTTGACTCGGGAACCAGGGGAAGACAGAGTAGAGCGACTGGTCGAACTCAACATCCAGCGACAGCCATCAGGGTTGTGCAGTGGAATGCAGAAGGCGTCCAGAGAAAGAAACCAGAGCTACAGGCTTTTCTGAGAGACAACAACATTGACATTATCTGCATCCAGGAGACCCACCTGAAAGAAGACCGCAGATTCTTCGTCAGAGGTTATGACACCTTCCGACGGGACCGGCCGACCGGACACAAGGGTGGAGTCCTCACCCTAGTCCGACACAACATCCCGGCAGCTATGACGGCACAGACGGCAGACGGCGACCTTGAGTACATCACCATCAAGACCTTCCTGCAGGGAGAAGAACTCTCCATCACCAACGTCTATAGCCCACCTACCACCAAGCTGGACCTCCACACCATCCAGCTCCCAAACGAGAAACATCTCATCGTTGGCGACTTCAACGGCCACTCCCCAGCATGGGGCTACGACAGTACTGACGCAAGAGGAGAAGACATACAGGACTGGATGACCGACAACCAGCTCATCCTTATCAACCAGCCAGATGACAAGCCATCCTACTACTCCAGAGCTTGGAAGAAAAGCTCAACCCCTGACCTTGCCATAGCCACAGAAGAGGTAGAAAAAAGGACCACCAGAACTGTCAACGACCAACTGGGAGGAAGTGACCACTTACCCATCACCCTCTCCATTGCTGACATGCAGACCATCCTGGAGTACCACAGAAAGAAAGCCAGCTGGAACTTCAAGAAAGCCAAATGGACCAAGTACCAGCTCCACGCAGAAAGCCTTCGCAACATCACCTTCACGGAGGACATCAACCACAACGTAAAAGAGCTGACACAGACCATCCTAGCGGCTGCCAGGAAGTCCATCCCCCGTGGCTTCAGGAAGGACTACAAACCTTACTGGAGTCAAAGGCTGGCCTGCCTGCACCAGCGACTTTCAGAAGCCAGAGAAAGCATGGAGCAGTCCCCATCCGCTGAAACAACGACCATGCACAACCAACTGAAGGAGGATTTCAACAAGACCAAGACACAAGAACTGCAACAAAGCTGGCAGGAAATCACCTCCACCATTGGCCTCGATTCAGACACAGGGAAACTCTGGCGTCTCACCAAAATTCTAAACGAAGACAGCATGGCCACGAGGGGACCTACAGTACTAGAAGACAGCGGAACCTTCCACACTGGAAAAAGAGCAGCAAATCTCCTTGCCGACGCCTTTGAGACCGAGAGCACCATCAAAGTCCCACCCCAAAGAAAGAAGGAAGTTGCAGAACAACTTGAAACCAGACTCCGACAGCAGAGAAACGCAGCCCCACCAATGACCTCAGATCTTACCATGGCAGAGCTCGTCGATGCGATCAAAAGACTCAAGTGCAAGAAAGCGCCCGGAAAGGATGGAGTCTGCAACGAGATGATCAAGCACCTCGGGCCTGCTGCCAGAACTAAGCTCCTTGAGCTCTTGAACCAGTCGTGGAGATCCGGAGTCTTCCCCTCAGCATGGAAAGAGGCCATCATCATACCCATCCTGAAGAAGGACAAGAACCGCAAGCAAAAGACAAGCTACAGACCAATCAGTCTACTCAGCTGCCTCGGCAAGACCCTCGAGCGCATGATCAACAAGAGGCTGATGTGGCACCTGGAAACCAACAACCTGATCACCAATGAACAGTCTGCCTTCAGGAAGAACAGGAGTACTGAAGACCAGCTGATCTACCTCACCCAATCAATAGAGAATGCCTTCCAGGAGAAGAAAAAAGTCATTGCCACCTTCATTGACCTCTCCAAGGCCTTCGACAAGGTGTGGAAGGAAGGCCTCCTCCTGAAGCTATTGACGGCAGGAATCGCTGGACGAATGTTCAACTGGATCAAGAGCTTCCTGTGCCACAGAACCGCGAGAGTCAAGCTTGACGGCAACCTGAGCTACGCTGTGAAGATCAGGGAAGGAGTCCCCCAGGGAGGAGTAATATCCCCCACCCTCTTCGTCGTCTTCATCAACGACATCACCAACAGTCTGTCCAGACACATCTCCAAAGCCCTACACGCCGATGACCTTGCGATGTGGAGCGCTGCCGAGTCCACCGCAACCACCAAAGTCCGGATGCAGGAGGCCCTCAACATCACCTCTAAGTGGGCGACAGACTGGTGTGTCACCGTGAACAGCCTCAAGACCGTAGCCACCTGCTTCTCCCTCTCCAATTCCAAAGAGACCCTCCAACTGACCATCAACAACCAGGCAATACCACAGGAAGACACCCCTACCTACCTAGGTATCAAGCTAGACAAGAAGCTCACCTGGAACCCACACATCAAAGAGGCGGAGAAGAGGGCTACGAGAAGACTCTCCATCATGAAGAAACTGGCTGGCACAAAGTGGGGAGCCAGCAGCAACATCCTCAGACAGGTGTATACGGGACACGTCCGCCCTGTGATGGAGTATGGAGCTGCAGCCTGGGCCACAGCTGCGAAGAGCAACACCAGCCGGCTCAACAAAGTGCAGAACGCAAGCATGCGCATCATCACAGGGGGACTGAAAACTACGCCCATACACGCCCTTGAAGCCACCACCAGACTCCCTTCCCTGGACCACCGACGAGAAGAGAAGGTCATCGTGCAGTACGAGAAGCTGCAACGACTCCCCTCTCACCCAGCACACCAGCACACCCAACAGCTGACGAAGAACAGGCTGAAAAGAAGCAGTTTCAACCATCTGGCCAAGCAGCTAGAGAGAACCCAAACCAGCTTCCTACCACGCACCCCTGAAGAACAAGAGCCCCTCCAAGACGCTGAAGAGTGGAACAGCCAGCTCAGCAAGGTGCTCTTTGTTACTGACATGCCAGGAGTGACCAGCAAGAGAGAGCAGCAGGACGCAGTCCTCAAGAACCTCACGCTGGAGATGATGCACCAGGACTACAACGCCTCAGTATGGACTCACATCTACACTGACGGGTCCTCAGATGGTGCCATCAAAAACGGAGGAAGCGGGATCCTGGTACGCTACCCAGACGGACACACCCTTTCAAGATCCCTGCCTGCCGGAGAGCTGTCATCCAACTACCGGGCAGAACTCACCGCTCTCAGAGAAGCAGTTAGCCTGGTCAGCGAACACCCACCCTCTCACGCCGTCTTCCTGACCGACTGCAGATCCGCCGTCCAAAGCCTGCAGTCGCCCAAAGAGCAGCTGGAACGAGACACCCAGCGTCTTCTTTGTACTCTCTCCCAGAGCACAAACGTCGCTGTCCAGTGGATCCCTGCTCACTGTGGCCTCTCAGGGAACGAGGAAGCGGACAGACTGGCCAAGACTGGCAGCCATCTGGAGCAGACAAGACCAACAGTCTCTTACAGTGAAGCCAAAACCCTGGTGAAAAGACACTACCAAACCACCTGGAATGCCCAACACAGCCTGCCATCTGATGATCAGATGCCCAACTTACAGCGCCATCAGCAGACCATCCTCTTCCGCCTACGGACTGGACACTGTCGACTGCGTGCCCACATGCACCGCCTTGGTCTGTCGCACACACCGAACTGCCTGTGCGAAACAGGCCCACAGACCCCGGAGCACATCCTGCAGACCTGCCCGCTCCACCAGGAAGCCAGAACAGATCACTGGCCACAAGGTGCCACACTGCAGGAGCAACTCTGGGGCACCAAAGACTCCCTGATCCTGACCACTAGCTTTATTCAAGCTACAAAACTTGAAGTCTGACCTGAGGCCAAAAATCCTGGAACGCCGAAGAAGAAGAAGAAGAATATTTAATTTTTGTTTTCCATTACTC
>NW_027127856.1:62801-75301 GCF_037325665.1 Littorina saxatilis | reverse complement strand
ATGGACAGGCTACTTCAGGGCAATAATTACCATAAAATTGTCCTGGCTAGCCAAGACGTGGTCTCAGCACTTTGAACCATTACTTATCGCATTGGACGACCGAGACAAGTGGATTCATAAGGGCTGAAGACCTTTGTGACGGACGCAGAATCTGACCGGTGGTCAATTCTTCAGCTGATGAAAATGGACAAGACAGTGTTTGGCGTACTTTCTGTGTAATAAAGGTCTGATCGGTCTATTTTGAGTCCTCTTGTTACAAAGGACTAAGTCGACAAATCTGCAAGTGGATTTGGTGAACAATTTCATAAGGGCTGAAGACCTTTGTGAGGGATGCAGGATCTGACCTGTGGTCAATTCTTCAGCTGATGAAAATGGACAAGGCAGTTCTGGACGTAATTTCTGAAATAATACAGCTCTGATCAGTATTCCTCTTGGTAGATATGACCAAGTCGACACATCTTTACTGTTCAGTCCAGGACAATTGCGAATTAGTTATTTGTATGTGTGGTTAAAAAAGCACAATTCTTACTGTCAGAGCTCTGAAAACTCGCACGACTGTCACAAATAGTATTTGATTGGACGGTTTTTTTTTTTTTTTTTTGGGGGGGGGGTTCAACTTTAAATCAGAAGTTTAGGTATGTGCAGGACACAGTTACCAAATCGTAGCCGTATCTTAGGTTCTATTTTTTTTTCAACCGAAGCAGATTATGATTTCAAAATGTCCGTTATTGAGGCATGTTTGGAGAATCAACAATACCCATATACAGATTAATAAACAAATATATATGTGATTGACGCAGCTCATTAGAAAAAAAGTATTGTTAACATGTTGAAGGCTACATACAAGCAGTATACCAACTGCGGACACAAATCAGTCCATGTCCTACCATTACATTCTTCAAACAACACGCCCGAAGCCCACCCAAAACAAAGCAGCAAAAGGTATCTAGCTTAGTCAGCAATATTATTTTTTTTAAATATGTGACCCTCCACCACGGAATGAGTCGCATGTCACCTTTGCATGATTTTCATATTTGTACATTTTCCTAAATGTAATTTGTACATATGCTCTATCCAGTGGTGAAAAACGGTTTAGAAAAGAGCGAAAACTGTTTGAGTTATAAGCTTGTGACTAAGGTGACCCTCACACAGACACTCCCCGGACTTATATTAAGCCTAGCGCAGAACCGCGCGATGTGACATGCGACTCATTTCGCGGTGGAGGGTCACATATGCCCGAAGACCAAGCAAGACAAAGTCGCCAAAGGTCTCTAGGTTATTGTTCCGTGTACGTCTTCTAACGTGAGTACAGTGCTTTTTGGTCTTTTTCTTTTGTATCTAGCTTAGCCAGCAATATTACCATTTGCGTAAGCATTTTGATGTTCATGAGGCTGACCGCTGACTGACCCCTGGCTGTGTCTGGACACAATAGATGTAAATGGACAAGACATTACCGGACAATCATTCACAATCAATATACCATTTGCACCGACTCGCACTCTATATTCCCCAGGACGTTCTGTATATGCGTGCGTAAGACAATTACTAGAGTCAAGGATGGTTGCTTCTTAAAGTCATAGTCATTCCTGTGAAAAACTATTTGACTCGGTATCTAAGATTTAAGCTAGGCTTTTACACGAAATAAGATCATCCCTCTACTTGGACGGGGATGATACAATATGACATTAAAAAAAAGTACATGATAAGTAACAATGTCAATGACGTTCCAATGGATGAATGATAAACAAATAGACTCACGAACACACGCGCGCACACACAGGCGTGCACGCACACACGCATGCACACACGCATGCACGCAAGCACACACACACACACACACACACACACATACACACACACACACACTCTCTCTCTCTCACACACATACACACACACACACACACTCATTTCTCTCTCTCTCTCTCTCTCTCTCTCTCTCTCTCTCTCTCTCTCTCTCTCTCTCTCTCTCTCTCTCTCTCCCCCGTAGGATATATTTACCACATAATGTTCACCAGGGAACAATTGCCACAAATCCTTTAAGGTCAGGTTCCCCATATACCCTGTACAGAACAATCCCATGTAAGCCACATGACAGAGTCCAGAGCCACATAAGTATGCTGATTCTGGATTTCGGAATGGTACCCTGGTTGGTAAAGCAACGAAAGTGTATAAGTAGGGGGCCCGGTAGATCGGTTGGTAGAGCACTGGACTTGTGATCGGAAGGTCGCAGGTTCGAATTCGTCGGGCCGGGACGGACACGGGCCAACTTTATGTGAAGACCCAGAGATGGAAGCCATATCCCACCCCCGTGTCACCACAATGGCACGTAAAAGACCTCGGTCATTCTGCCATAAGTGCAGATGGCTGATGCCACCTACACACGCGTACACTTGTGTATCTCATCAAAAACCGCGAGGGCGTAAAAACTCACATTATCATATCATGTCCTTAAGAGGCGAAATATTTAGCCTGAAGGACAGTAAGCAATCTCTCTTTCCTAAGCTACTCTCTCGCTGTTTGTTTGTTTGTTTGTTTGCTTAACGCCCAGCCGACCACGAAGGGCCATATCAGGGCGATGCTGCTTTGACATATAACGTGCGCCACACACAAGACAGAAGTCGCAGCACAGGCTTCATTGTCTCACCCAGTCCCATTATTCTGACACCGGATCAACCAGTCCTAGCACTAACCCCATAATGCCAGACACCAGGCGGAGCAGCCACTAGATTGCCAATTTTAAAGTCTTAGGTACGACCCGGCCGGGGTTCGAACCCACGACCTTCCGATCACGGGGCGGACGCCTTACCACTAGGCCAACCGTGCCGGTCTCTCTCGCGGTGGTCAAGTTGTTTAGTTGGTTAGTTGTTTATCGTCTCTTCAACATTTAACGCTAATCGAGACCGATGCAACTATTTCCTTTTTTCAGTTCACATGGTAAACTCCATGCTTAAAACTATTTACAATCAGATCGTTCAATGTAAACACGGAAGGTTGTTAAACGTCATCACTTTCCCATTTTGCCCTTTGAGTTCCCCTCACTATACTCTGAGAGCATAGTCAGCTTCACTCTGCTTTCGTTGAGTAAGCATGCTGGGTATTTTCGTGTTTCCATAACCCACCGAACTCCGACATGAATTACAGGATCTTTTCCGTGCGCACTTGGTCTTGTGCTTGCGTGTACACACGAAGGGGGTTAAATCACTAGCAGGTCTGCACATAAGTTGACCTGGGAGATCGGAAAAATCTCCACTCTTAACCCACCAGGCGGCAGCGACCGGGATTCGAACTCACGACCTCCCGATTAGGAGGCCGACGTCTCACCACCACGCCACTGCGCCCTTCTTTTGTCAAGGAGTGTAGTGTATGTGGCGCTAGCATTAATGTCAGCCTCAAATTAATTAAACGAAGTCTATTTCGCGAAGCTGACTGCACGATGCTTTTGCACTGATTTTCAGTCCAAAAAAAAAAGACTTCGAGAAGTCTACTTCCCAGCCAGCAAGACATTAGCGGCCGATAATCGGCCGAACACCCTTCAAAAAGTCGGGCCGGTGACGTCAAAACATACGACGCGGGTGTTGGCCCGACTAACTTTTGCAAAGAGGCAACGATGCGGCCGATAGGCGGCCGAACACCTGCACTACGGCGGCACGCATCCGGTCCGATGTTAATCGGCCCGATGACTTGTTTGACCTGCGGTCCGACACCTTATGCCGACATCGGGAAGATATCGATTTCAGCGGGAAGACATCGGGACGATGTCGGCATAAGGTGTCGGGCCGCAGGTCCAACAAGCCATCGGGCCGATTAACATCGGACCGGATGGGTGCCGCCATAGTACAGGTGTTCGGCCGCCTGTCGGCCGCCTCGTTGCCTCTTTGCAAAAGTTAGTCGGGCCAACACCCGCGTCGTATCTTTTGACGTCACCTGCCCGACTTTTTGAAGGGTGTTCGGCCGACTATCGGCCGCTAATGTCTTGCTGGCTGGGTGCAGCTACAGATACAGCAGTATGTACCACCACCACCCCCCCCCCCCCCCAAGTGTAACAGTGCAAAATTCACTTACAGCTACAGCAGTATAACCCCCCTCCCCCCAGTGTTACAGTGGAAAACAAACCTACAGATACAGCAGTGTGTACAACCCCCCCCCCCCCCCCCAGTGTAACAGTGCAAAACAAATCACCAGCTAGAGATACAACAGTATGTAGAACACCCCGCCCCTACCGCCCTCACTGTAACAGTACAAAACACACCTACAGCTACAGATACAGCCGTATACACCCCCCCCCCCCCCCCTCAGTATTACAGTATAAAACACACCTACAGCAACAGATTCAGCAGTATATACAACCCCCCAAGTGTAACAGTGCAAAAATTACTTACAGCTACAGCTACAGCAGTATGTACACCTCCCCTCCCCCTTATTAACAGTGCAAAACACACCTACAGCTACAGCAGTATGTACAACCCCCAACCCCCCCCCCCCACCACTGTAACAGTACAAAACTCATTTACAGCTACAGATTCAGAATTATGTACATCCCCCTCCCCCCGCTGCCACCACTGTAACAGTACCAAACATACCTACAGCTTCAGATACAGCAGTATGTACAACACTCAACCGCCTTCCCCCGTGTAGAGTGCAAAACACACCTAGACCTACAGATACAGCAGTATGTACAACCCCCCCCCCCACCCCCTGTGTGCAAAACACACCTACAGCTACATATACAGCAGTATGTTCAACCCCCCCCCTCCCCGCCTACTGTAACAGTACATAACACACCTACAGCTACATCAGTATGTACAAACCGCCCCCCCCCCCCAAGTGTAACAGTACAAAACACGCCTACAGCTACAGATAGATCAGTATGTACCCCCCCCCCCCCCCCCCAAGTGTTACAATGCAATACCTACAGCTACAGATACATCAGTATGTACACCCCACCCCCCAAGTGTAACAGTGCAAACCACACTTACAGCTACAGATTCAGCAGTATGTACTCCACCCCCACCCCCCCCCCCCCCCCCCCCCCCCCGTGTAACAGTGCAAAAATCACTAACAGCTACAGCAGGGGTGAGTTTTGGCGCTCGCCCGCTCGCCCGCGGCGACTTCAAATCGCGTCGGGCGAGTTCGAAATTCCTCTGAAATCGCCCGCCGGGCGAGTTCAAATTTTGCTGAAGTACAAAGTCGTTAGGCAACGTAGTCAATCGGAACGGCCGGCGAACAAATATCTCTGCGGGCGATCTCAAAATCTGTCACTTCTCTACTGCCCACTCATCCCCCCCCCTTCCCCCACTTTGAGGACTCAGGACTACCATCAATCAATGTCAGACACATTGGCTAGACAGCTACCCCCCTCCGCCTCACTTGACCGTGTCATCACCCCTCCAGTGCCACGAGCCGCTGGCGATTGCATCAGCAGTCAAAATAGTTAACCCCCCCCCCCCCCCCCCTCTTTGCGCTATTCACTTCACCCCCTCTCTGATCTTATCCTGCGCTCACCAATCCTTCAGAGACTTTCACATGTTGTAAAACAGTTTCCTCTCAGATAAAAACTCGGTCATTGACCCCGAGTAAGAAGGTCAGTGTCTCGACAGGCAGCTGTGTTCAGATTGCAAGTAACGGTCATTGACCCAGGTCTCAAGGCCAACCAGCTTTTACAATGCATCTGCCTTTGATCTGACCGCCCATCCAGAGCAAACATATTCCCCCTAGCCCTCTGTATTTTTCCTTTGATGTGCCTGCTATGTACCACTGATCCAGTTTCTGGGAAATGTATATATAACTATGTCATTGACTGCAGGGATACTCATTGAGACCGTTTTCCCAAATATGTTAACACCAGCTTTGCTGACCAACTTAGTACAAGTAGTGACAGTACTACTGCTGTCAATTATTTCCCTTCAACTAAGGAAGTAAAAAAACCCACCCAGATCCACTATATAAAGAAGAAAAGACAGACCTTCAACAATAGGACAAGGGATGCAACTCTGCTGAATCAAAAGCATAAAGATCACCTGTGAACAATTCTAGGATCAGGAAATCTGAACATCTGTTTGTTTTCATTAGGAAATAGAAATGAAATGTAATGCTTTTGATTATTTATGACTTAAGCTGTGGTAAATTTGGCTGGTATGCAACTTTTACAGTAATATTAATAACACAGACATAAAGAAAAAGAAACAAAACAAGAAAGCAACTTAGAAAAATGTTTTGTTTGTAGTCAGTTTTTTATACTTGGTTTTATACAACAAAAACATAATCTAAATTAAAAAAAAATGCTGATTTACTCTTTTGTAGTGTGTGTTTATGTGGTAAGTAAAGTTCCATAGTAAATTACTTTGTAAATTGTGTGGTTGGGGGTACATAAAGGGGGTAACTTTTAGTGAGGTTTAGTGTGTGATTGTGTGACAGGGTGTGAATGTGGTTTTGATTTCTTGTTTCTTTGTGGCGGCTTTTATTTTAGATTCTTTATTAAAACAAGGTTAATTATCATTATATTAAAACATAGCATTTTATTTTTAGTCATCAAGTTTTCTGTGTGTTTGTGGTAGTTATTAGTAGTGCAAATCCACATGTATGCATTATAAGTATGAATGTACGTCTTTTGTGTATGTGGTTAGCAAGCGACGAGCCGCTGGGGCGGTTGTAAGAAATCCCGGCAAGTTGGGGGCCGGTTGGGATTTGGGGGGGCCGGTTCAATTTTTGACTTACCGGCCCCCCTGGCCGGTAGCAAAAAAAGTTAAGGTACACCCCTGCTACAGCAGTATACCCCCCCTCCCCGTACAGCTACAGCAGTATAAACAAGAAGGGCAAAGCCCATACGACTCACATGCTTGACCTTGACCTTTACATGACCTTGGCCTTCAGGGTCAAGGTCAAATAACTAAACCTAGCAATGACATCATACACTAAGAACTGCTTTACACATTTTTCCTACCAAAATACATGTGACCTTGACCCAAGGTCAAGGTCATCCAAGGTCATGCAACACAAAGCTGTTAATTCAAGACATAGGAAGTACAATGGTGCTTATTAGCGAGCTTTAGATTGACCAACGAAACTTAGTTCGTAGCGATCCCTTTCGTTTCCGGTTATGCAATCGGGAAATCCCTGCGAACTTTTCTTCGCGCCTGCGGTTCTGAGGCGGTAGCACCTTTAGAAGCAGACGAAATGTTTGTCGTGCTCATCCAAACCAATGGCTAAAACATTGGATAGTGTTCGTGTGTTGCACCACACTTTGAATTGTTGGGTGTGACGAAAACTCGTGGTGACGATTTTAAACCATGTTGGGTCACGCATGGTCCAATCTTACATGGTTCAATCTTACATGGTCCAACCTTACATGGTCCAATCTTACATGGTCCAATATTACATGGTCCAATAATATATATATGGACCATGTAAGATTGGACCATGTAAGGTTGGACCATGTAAGGTTGGACCATGTAAGATTGGACCATGTAAGGTTGGACCATGTAAGGTTGGACCATGTAAGGTTGGACCATGCAAGATTGGACCATGTAAGATTGGACCATGTATGGTTGGACCATGTAAGGTTGGACCATGTAAGATTGGACCAATCTTACATGGTCCAATATTACATGGTCCAACCTTACATGGTCCAATATTACATGGTCCAACCTTACATGGTCCAATCTTACATGGTCCAATATTACATGGTCCAATATTACATGGTCCAATAATATATATATGGACCATGTAAGATTGGACCATGTAAGATTGGACCATGTAAGATTGGACCATGTAAGATTGGACCATGTAATATTGGACCATGTAAGATTGGCCCATGTAAGGTTGGACCATGTAATATTGCACCATGTAAGATTGGACCATGTAAGATTGGACCATGCAAGGTTGGACCATGTAAGATTGGACCATGTAAGATTGGACCATGTAAGGTTGGACCATGTATGGTTGGACCATGTAAGATTGGACCATGTAAGGTTGGACCATGTAAGGTTGGACCATGCAAGATTGGACCATGCAAGATTGGACCATGTAAGATTGGACCATGTAAGGTTGGACCATGTAAGGTTGGACCATGTAAGATTGGACCATGTAAGGTTGGACCATGTAAGATTGGACCATGCAAGATTGGACCATGCAAGATTGGACCATGCAAGGTTGGACCATGTAAGATTGGACCATGTAAGATTGGACCATGTAAAGTTGGACCATGTATGGTTGGACCATGTAAGATTGGACCATGTAAGGTTGGACCATGTAAGGTTGGACCATGTAAGGTTGGACCATGCAAGATTGGACCATGCAAGATTGGACCATGTAAGATTGGACCATGTAAGGTTGGACCATGTAAGATTGGACCATGTAAGATTGGACCATGCGTGACCCAACATGGTTTAAAATCGTCACCACGACTGGACCATGTAAGATTGGACCATGTAGGTTTGGACCATGTAAGGTTGGACCATGTAAGATTGGACCATGTAAGATTGGTGTGCATCAGTGCAAAACACACCACCAGCTACAGATAGATCAGTATGTACCCCCCCCCCCCCCCAAGTGTCACAATGCAATACACACACCTACAGCTACAGATACATCAGTATACATACACCCCACCCCCCAAGTGTAACAGTGCAAACCACACTTAAAGCTACAGATTCAGCAGTATCATGAGTATGTACTCCACCCCCCCCCCCCCCCCCCCCCACTGTACAGGACAAAACACCTACATCTACATCTACAGATACAGCAGTATGTACTCCCCCCCCCCCCCCCCCCCACTGTATAACAGCAAAACTAACATTAAAGAAAAAAAAACCAAAATCACTTACTCGCTGGATCCGTCGGTTGTCCTCGAGTTGACGTTAACAGCTTGAACACACCTGTAGGTTTCCATCCGTCCTTGGCTACACAATTTTAACTTGTCAACTATCACCGCCACCACGTGGCACTGGGACCAGCACTCAGATTGAGATCCCGAGGCGACATTCGTCTCGGATAACATATCATCAATGTGCTGTCCAACATTCGCAAGAATGTCTCTTCTTTCGATATTAACTTGAACTAAGAAAACAAATAAACTTCGCTCACGCGGGAAAGTAGCAGCTAGCCGGCCATCTTCACACTCAATCTTGTTTGTACCGTAAGGAAAGCTATTAGAGTATTTCAAGTATATGAGCCAATGTCAAAAGGTGCTGTGGGTACGCTAGGTATTTTATAAGTTCTGTAACTATTTACTGAATGTACACTCAGATGGAACTTTTGGTTTTTCTGAGAGATTAATGAATAAAGATGATCGCAGAGAAAAACCAAAGACTAACTATAAACAGTTAAAATTCTGCTCCTCATTCATTACGCAAATTAGTGCTTTTTAGGGACGTATTTTGACATGGTGTTTGAGTACTCTCGATAGTTTTAGAAAAAATGCTAATAAGCTTTTTTCTGGGCAGTTGGATTTAAACCAAATGATTGCATGAACCCCAATACATAGTTCTGTGTGTTTTTCGTCCCATTTGTCCGCTTTTTACAGAAATTATTAAAGTTTGAAAATTGCGTGTCTAGCGTGACTCTTTGCGTCACAAAAACTCAAACTTTAAAAAAGCTTCCAAAAAATGTTGTTGTTCAACTAGATACACAAAAGAACCAGTTTTGAACAAAAACTGTCGGTGAAAAGGAAAAACAATGAAAATAACCACTATATTTTGAAGTTTGGTACCATTTCTGGCTAATTTAAGCTTTGTCGTCACAATGTCACACTAGACACTTTTTTTTTATCAAATTTCATTTTTTTTTCACAAAACTTTTAATTTCTTTCTTTTATGCGCTTTTACCTTGATTATATTTAATCTACACCCCAATACTCATATGCGAGCTCAGTAGAAATGAAAGTTCTAGAAAAAAAATGGAAAAAATCAGGTTTATGTCCTTACATGCCACAAGAGACACTCGTCAAGCCTCAACTTAACGGCCAAATAACACAGCCGTTGTGAAAGATTTTCCCTTTTCTCCTTTAGAAACTATATACTGAATGTGTTAAGCAACTCAAAACACCAGTCATTTTACTTTGGATGTACTTTGATTTTCGAAGCTGTCAGACAGCACCTTTTGACATTGAACAGGGGACGTAACAAATGCTAAAATAATGATAATAAATTCAAGTTGTTATCTCCCGTAACTCTGCATATTTTTATCGACAGCAACATTGCGTCGGGCCGATGTCGGGGTTTATTATGTACATTTGCCGAGTTTTACACACAGTCAAAACGATATCGGCGCGACAACGGACGTCGACACACGACATTTGACGACGTCACCCGACTGAAATCGTCAGTCGGCCGACGAAAGCTTGCTAGCTGGGTTTGGGCTCAATTATAAGGACCGCTTTTAAAGATACATTCCGTCACGTATTAACAATAACGCACTGTAAACTGTGTTCCACTTTTGGATAATTATACTTTTTGTAACCATATACTACATGATTCTACTAGAAAAAGTAGCATGCATGGTAAACATTTAAGGCCAAATAAAAATATATGTTGGTTTAGGTTAACCCGACCGACCCTATTTTTTTCCCCGCCGACCCTAAAACTATTTTTTCATTTCTAAAAAACACACATACACATGGCACATTGTGCGAACCACACCGAGACTAAAGGAAGTAACCTACTTTAAAACCGACTAAATTTGAAAAATAGAAATATAAAAAATAAGATAAAAAAGCCGACCTACCGACCCCATCTTTTTTTGGTCACGTTACCCTAAACCAACAGTTCTTGTTTGGCCTGATACGAGTAGCGTTTACGATGTGTGCTACGAGTGCAAAGAGTACCTAAGCCTACCTACCGAACAGAACTTATAGCGATTAGATGCCCAGATGTCAGTGCTCTTCAACCGCGCTCTTTATGAAATGTCGCCATTTATGTCTCCATCCATAATGCAGGGCTGATGGTCATCGAAGTCTTTACGGAGAAGTCTTTGTTCTGGATGGAACATCAGACTGTGATGACAATACTGACGTATAGTCTGCAGACAGACATAGGGGCTTTGTCTTTGTCATTGTCATCTCCGACCGATGTGGTATTAAGCACGGAAGGACATTGCGTGACGCTTTTAGCAGTAAAGAGTCGTGTATCTTACTTTGTGTGTGTGTCCGTGTGTGTGGGTACGGGTGTTTATCATGTCCCTGTCTGTCTGGCTGGCGAGCTGGCTGGCTAGCTGGCTGGCTGGCTGGCTGTGTATCTCTCTGTGTCTATGTGTGTCTGTCTGTCTGTCTGTCTGTCTGTCTGTCTCTCTCTCTCTCTGATTTGATTTTATCTCTCTCACTCTCTCTTTCGCCCCCCCCCCCCCCCTCTCTCTCTCTCTCTCTCTCTCTCTCTCTCTCTCTCTCTCTCTCTCTCTCTCTCTCTCTCTCTCTCTCTCTCTCTCTGATTTGATTTTATCTCTCTCACTCTCTCTTTCGCCCCCCCTTTCTCTCTCTCTCTCTCTCTCTCTCTCTCTCTCTCTCTCTCTCTCTCTCTCTCTCTCTCTCTCTCTCTCTCTCTTTCTCTATATCTCTCTCTATCTCTCTATCTCTCTCTCTCTCTCTGATTTGATTTTATCTCTATCACTCTCTCTTTTGCCCCCCCCCCCTTTCTCTCTCTCTCTCTCTCTCTTTCTCTCTCTCTCTCTCTCTCTCTCATAATCGCACAAACACACACACACACACACACACCTACCCACCCACCCCCCACCCCCACCATCCCCCACCCCCTCCCTCCTCTGTTCTGTCATTCTATCATCGACGACCCAGACAACAAAGACGCAGATTGACAGACAATAACGTCCCGCGATTTATGGATTCGTTCATTTTATTGGCTGTCCGGATCACGTGTTCTGGATATATCGGTCAGTAATATCATTGCATTACCTCCCCCTTGTTCCCCCCAGTGCCACGTGGTTAAGTCGTAACGTCGCACACGCGTTGTTAAATGTTTTAAACTAGTCGTCTGTCGCTTCGTGTCGGTTGCAATGCATCTGTTTCTTTTTGTCTCTTTCAGTAACTTAGAATGTCTGTCTGTCTGTCTGTCTGTCTAACTGTATGTCTAAATGTATGTCTGTCTGTTGCTCTCTCTGCGTCTCTGTGTGTCTCTCTGTGTCTGTCTGTCTCAGTGTCTGTCTGTTGCTCTCCCTGTGTCTCTGTGTCTGTCTGTCTGTCTGTCTTTCTCTTTCTCTCTTTCTTTCTCTCTCTCTCTTTCTCTCTCCCTCTCTCTCTCTCTCTCTCTCTCTCTCTCTCTTTCACACACACACACACACCCACACAGTTACGCACACACCCTTCCCCGATCTTGACCACAATAGTCTACCCTTTATCACCCGAACTCTACCCCCCCCCCCCCCCACCTCTTCCAAAAACCCCACCTCACCCAACACTCATCATCCCCTCTCTCACGCACAAAACTCATAACATCCAAGGCCCAATATCTTCTCATCACTGTCGAGGCCAAAGGTCCGAACTAAGCTGGCCATCTGTA
>NW_027127856.1:26684-60101 GCF_037325665.1 Littorina saxatilis | reverse complement strand
AAAAAGAGAAAGTAGGAGAACGAGAGAGAGAGAGGGAGAAAGATCGAGAGAGCAAGAGAAAGAGAGAAAGAGGGGGTGGGGGAGAGAGAGAATGAATGTGCGAGTGTGTGTGTATGTGTGTGTGTGTGTGTGTGTGTGTGTGTGTGTGTGTGTGTGTGTGTGTGTGTGTGTGTGTGTGTGTGTGTGTGCGCGTATGTTCTTCAATCGAATGAATCCTTGAAACTTCGATACCCTTTGAAAAATGAATTATAATTGTATGAGTTTTCAAAAATTCTCAGCATTTTGAAAATAACATTTCAGTTGTAGAGCATCAGATGAACGATCTTGTGTTTCGTTGTTCTTTTGTTTAATCGGTCGGTCGACTGTTCGTTCATTTGTCCGTTTGTTCGTTTGACCGTTGGTTCGATCGTTCGTTTCATAGTTGTTCGTTTGTTTTAAATGTTTGTTCGCCTGTAAGTTTGTTTTTCCGGGGTTTTTTCCCGTTTCTGTGTTTGTGTGTATGTTTTCATTTTTTCTTTCTCTCTTTCTTTTTTTGTTGTTTTCTTTCTTTCTTCCTTCGTTCTTTAGTAATTACAAGCCAGTCGCGAATTCATAAAGGAATGCTAGTGCTGTGTGGTCCAAAGCGAAAGGTCTACAACAAAAAGAAAATAGAAACATTGTTCATATTTGCGTATTGTGAATTACAAATTATATTATACCATTGCAACGCGTTTAACCTCCGAAAAATGGACAATAGTTACGACCGGGGGAAAAAAACAACACAAAAAGCCAATACATATAGCCAGAGAGAAAAGGCACAGCAAATAAAAGACCGAATTAGACACAAAACAAAAACACTTAAGAGAAGAAAAAAACCCGAGAGATTGCTTCAAAACGATGAAATTACGACAAAACCAGGCATCCCCTTGTGTCGCAAACGCAAAACGCTTTTTGACCGGAAGCAGCACAGATGGTTTGATGGGAAGGATTGAACCCCGTACCCTCTAAATCATTGAACTTAATGAGCGAGCCTTGTGCCACTGTGTGGCGACTCCGGCATAAAGCATCGTCAATTTCGGGACACAGCCATCGAGAGGGTGCAGTCAAGCGTGGTGGCGTTTCGCTTGAGTGCTCGCGGAGAATAGCGTGACGAATTTGATTTTAAATTCAATTCTTGCCGAATTTGCATGATGAGGGAGTGGAGTGGAGGGGACTCAGCTGCACTCAGTACTCTGTAACCCTTTTTCTGTTTTCTTTTTCTGATTTTTCTTTCTTGGTTTTTTTTTTTTTTTTTTTTTTTTTTTTAAGTTGAGTATTAGCATTTTTCCGGTTCGACTGGTTACTTAGGAGAGTCGAGAGCCTTTAAAAAATAAATTAAAAAAAAAAATTCTGGCGGTTGTTGCTTCAACTTCTGTGATACACTTATTTCGTCAGATCTGCAAGGAACATTTTTTGTGAAAGTACAATTTTCACATCATGTTTGTTACCATAAAATTACACAAAATATATGCTATTACTTCCGTTCGTATCCCTACTTTTTCTTCCCTTTATTAACGTATTGTGATTTAATTGAATACAATTTTGTGCAAACCAAACAAAGAAAATGGACAAGGGTGAGGCTTGAAAGGGAGGGAGGGGGTACGTGGAATAGCATATTGCACACACACAATTAGCTTATCAATTGACGGGCGCAGTGGCGTGGTGGTAAGACATCGGCCTCCTAATCGGGAGGTCGTGAGTTCGAATCCCGGTCGCTGTCGCCTGGTGGGTTAAGAGTGGAGATTTTTCCGATCTCCCAGGTCAACTTATGTGCAGACCTGCTGGTGACGTAACCCCCTTCGTGTGTACACGCAAGCACAAGACCAAGTGCGCACGAAAAAGATCCTGTAATCCATGTCAGAGTTCGGTGGGTTATGGAAACACGAAAATACCCAGGATGCTTACTCAACGAAAGCGGAGTGAAGAGAGAGAGAGAGAGAGAGAGAGAGAGAGAGAGAGAGAGAGAGAGAGAGAGAGAGAGAGAGAGAGAGAGAGAGAGAGAGAGATTGAGAGAAAGAGAGAGAGAAAAAGAGAGAAAGAGCGAGAGAGAGAAAGAGAAAGAGAGAGAGAGAGAGACAGAGAGAGAGAGAGAGACTGAGAGGGAAATAGAGAGAGACAGAGAGAGAGAGAGGGAGAGAGGAGCCAAACAGATAGACAGACAAGCGACAGTGGCAAAGAACAGAGAGACAAAGACTGAGACATAGAACGACGCAGAAAGGAAGACAAACAGACATACAGACGGTTAAACAGACAGATCGACAAAGACAGACAGACACAGACACACAAAGCAGACCAGACCAAACAAGCTAAAAGCAAGCCAGACGGAGAAAAAATAACCGGCACCTTTTTCTCCTCAGTTCTTATTACATGCACTCTGGTTTTCATCTCCAATTTTGCATCCAATTACTTTTCTCCGACACACAATAATCCCTTTGCGAGTCTGGTATTCAAGCACAACTGCATCAACTGGTTTCCTATAACTTGTTAAACTTTCTTTGATAGTTCTACCGTCTTGGGCGAAACATATAACGCCTGCAAATGCACATGGCAAACAGCTGTTTATTTGCGGATGAAGAGAGCGTGGGTATGATAAGATTTGCATTGGCAGATTCAAGTTGCAAGTAGTGATTACTTTTTCATGCTCGTAGATAATAATGCGGTGTCTATGTCATCTTATATTTTCTCTTCAAACTTGTTATTGAGTTGTTTTAAAGTGTGGGAACGTTTTCGAAAGCAAATGCGTGAATGCGATAGAAAAGAAAACCAAGACTTCTTTTGATTGTGGTTGCTTGTTTAAACATAAGTTTATTTTAACAAAGGTTACAATCATGACATGTATACAAAGTTCACAGAAACAGCAACAAGCTAGAAGCTTATAGTGGTGTTCCTGCATGACAGTACAACATAAGGCGGTAACGGCTGAAAATGTTGTCTCAATAAACCAAATCTATTAATAACGTAAGGAACGTTGCATAATGATGATAAAGAAAGACAGTAAAGGAAGGAAGGAGGGGGAGGTGAATTATGTGATTGGGGAGGGTACAGTTTAAATGAAAAGCAAGTAAACATGAAAAGAAAATTGAATGAAAATTGTACATCAAAACAAAAATCAGTTTTAGAATACATATATAATATTGATTGTGGTTGCTTCTTCACCTTCTCTTTCGTAAAGCCTGTCCTTAACTCGGTGAAGTCGACTACGCGAAGTATACGTCGCGAAGCTGGCTGCACGAAGCTTTAGCACTGAGTTTTTGTTAACAAGACTTCACAAAGTCGACTTTGGGCTAACTTAAGAACCGCCTTTAGGATGCCGGTGATAATTGATGTGAATGGTAGCAGCAACAGCAATAGTAGTAGCTCTAGAAGTAGGCTTTGTAGGAGCAGTCGTTGTTCACACCGCTGCCGTTGGCGTCGTCGTCGTCGTCGTCGTCGTAGTAGTAGTAGTAGTAGTAGTAGTAGTAGTAGTAGTAGTAGTAGTAGTAGTAGTAGTAGTAGCAGTAGCAGTAGTAGTAGTAGTAGCAGTAGTAGTAGTAGTAGTAGTAGTAGTAGTAGTAGTAGTAGTAGTAGTAGTAGTAGTAGTAGCAGTAGTAGTAGTAGTAGTAGTAGCAGTAGCAGTAGTAGTAGTAGTAGCGGATGTAGTAGTGGTGATGGTAACATCAACACTCTATGCAAAAGAAGAGGTTTATGTCACAGAAAGAATAGAAGACAATTATAATGCAGTTATTTTTAGACCATGATTAGGTCGCCGTTTGTGTCGCATTGGTCCTAAACCTCCTATTCCCTAAAGTCTTTCGTTAAACTCTCGGTTAAAAAAAACACAGGGTGTCAAGTTTGTTTTTGGTTTGTTTTGTTTTCTTGGGGTTTTTCTTCTCCATTTTGACGGCCTTTTTTCAGGGTAAGATAGAAAACAATGCTTTAAGCTTCTAAGTGTCAATATCACTTTTTTTTTCAGGGCGGTGGATGGTGGGAAGGGGTCCAATGTTTTTCGATAGCACTCACACATTTTTGCTGGTGACACGGAGACTAAAAAACGATTACAACGCTGACAAGTGGCAAATTACTCCATTCTGATTTTCTTCTGCTGATGACGTTTTTCAAACACACTTCAGGCACAATCCGACCAATCCGTCTTCAGTCCCAAATCTTCATCAAATAGGAGGATTAGTTCTCCATTCTCCAAGAATTAATGGACTGAATATCCACGCTGCATTTCAACCAAGCCTCGCTCTCGACGCCTGCCTTGTCGCTCCAAGGGAGATGAGTGAAATGCACAGGCCACAATGCACACAGAGTGATCCTCCCTTGTCTTGGCGATATGCTAATTAAACCGGTAATGACTCTGCCTTGAAATTCCCTCCCCCGGCTTTTAAAGGGGTCAAATAAGATGCAGCTCGGTTCCCGTCCTGACGTCACCCCACAGCCACTACAACATCATGCCTGTCACGTTTCATATCACTGAACTGACCATGTAGCTTCTACTAAGGTTCCATGAGGGTAACCTCACAGTACAATATAAAATCGTAACGCTCATAAGAACAATACCTAACTCAGTGTTAGGCATTTCTGCAGTGAGGCTACAGGGGAAGCTACTGGAAGGGTACCTGCCATGTGTTAGAGAGTACAAACTCTCAGACCATCGGAAACCATTGCCACGGTTTCGTAAGCAAACCTGCCGTTCTCGTTTCTGAGTTGGGCACTTTTCCGTTTTGAGATACATAAAGCATTATTTAGAGAATGTGAAGGTATGCACAAGCTTTTTCGGGGTTGTCATGCAGTTGTGCTGAATGAACATGTTGCTGTCAGCTCTTTATCTCACGCGTATACCTCTGTCAACCGCTCGAGATGGGCAGTTTGAAACTTATAACTAAAATGAGATTGGCAGATTGTTGCGTTTTTTCTCAAAACTCTAAAAAAAAAAATGACATAGGCAATTATCTTATGAGTGTGACGAAATATTATCCCCATCCTTATCCGTATCGTTTTCGACACAATCTACATCAAACACGAACAAAACCACAGGAAATGGGAAGTAGGGCGCGCGCTTCAACTCTAGTTTTTTGGCTGGGCGTTGCGGCTTCGCATGAAACGAGCTGCATCTTTTCTTACCCTCGTTCTAAAAGGCCTAAACTCCTCAAACATGAGTCAGCCGATCTTGTGAGCCCCACACCAACCCTCTCAAACCCCCTCGAGTCATTCCCACAATACCTCGCGCGGCGATCCCACAATTCAATTTCCAAAAGGGAGGATAAGGAGGAGGAGGAGGAGGAGGAGGAGGAGGAGGAGGAGGAGGAGGGAGAAGCGTTTGACAATTCTCCTGTGACAAAACTCAGTGCTCAGATTCTGGTTCCAGAGATTGAAATCCTCTTTGATGGCGAAACAGAGTGTAAATACATTCGTTTCATGATCGTTATTGTTTTGTTCTTTGATGTTACCAAGTGTGTTCTAATACGTTTTGATTCTGTATTGTTTTTAGTCATGTTGAATTTCCCTCTCTCTCTCCCTTTTTCGCTCAGAAGTGTCAAATGACTCTTTTAATTTCCTCTTCCTTCCGGAAACAGCGGGTATGACCTCTGTCTCTCTGTCTCTCTGTCTCTGTCTCTCTGTCTCTCTGTCTCTGTCTCTCTCTCTCTCTCTCTCTCTCTCTCTCTCTCTCTCTCTCTCTCTCTCTCTCTCTCTCTCTCTCTCTCTCTCTCTCTCTCTCTCTCTCTCTCTCTCTCTCTCTCTCTCTCTCTTTGTTCGTTTAATTTGTTTATTTGTCATGTTAGTTTACTTGTTTATCATTTATTAGACATTTGTATTAGAAGTAAGGACCGGATGTAAGAAAAGGCGTCGCCTTAAACCTCTATCCTTGAAAAATAAAGTTCCATCATCTCTCTTTCTCTCTCTCTCTCTCTCTCTCTCTCTCTCTCTCTCTCTGTCTCTCTCTCTGTCTCTCTCTCTCTCTCTCTCTCTCTCTCTCTCTCTCTCTCTCTCTCTCTCTCTCTCTCTCTCTCTCTCTCTCTCTCTCTCTCTTTTACTCATTTCATCGCTTTCTCTCTAAGTCGTAGTAGATTAGTCCCTCTTTAGGGCGAGGGCCAAATGCAAAATAGTACTAGTATATCGATGTTTTATCTTGTACCCTCGTTGAATAAAGAATTGTCATTGTCATTGTGATCATTGTCGTTGTCTTTGTCATTGTCATTGTCGTTTCTCTCCCCCCCCCTCCCACCCCTTTCATCACCTTCTTCTCTCGTTTTCTTTTCATCAGGCTCTTTGTAAAGGCTACCCCACCAAGGACTAAGAGGTCACGTGGTGAGGTCACGTGCCCTGGAGACATGGCATCATGGACATGGCGTAACTGCGGTCTGAACTTGAAGAGGATTGTGGTGGAGCGAGCATCATTCACTGGTTCCTCATTAACACTGGGAGGTCAAACCAGCCTGCACAACTGGCTGCACTTTTGTTCGCCACAAGGAAATATCTGAAAGCAAAAATGACAAAAAGAGGGGAAGAGAAGGGGGAAGCAGACAGACTGATAGAGTCACAAAACGACAGAGACACAAAATGACAGACAGACAGACAGACAGACAGACAGACAGACAGACAGACAGACAGACAGACACAAAAAGACTAACATGCAGTAACACAAAAAGACAGACAGACAAGCAGACAGACACACAGACACACACACACACACACACACACACACACACACACACACACATACACACATACACACACACACACACACACACACACACAAAGAGACACACTCACACACACACACACAAGCAGACAGACACACACACACACACACACACACACACACACACACATACACACATACACATAGACAGACACACAGACAGACACACAGACACAAAAAGAGAGACATGCAGTTACACAAAACGACAGACAGACACACACACACACACACACACACACAACACAGACAGACACACATACAGAGACACAAAAAGACAACCAGACAGACAGACAGACAGACAGACAGACAGACAGACAGGCAGACCGACAGAAACAGAAGTGCATGAAGTAGAAGCAGAAGAGGCCCGGGGTTGAAATGGACTCAGCAGAGACAAGCACCATTCAGCAGTGCCTCATTAACGCCGAGAGGTCAACCCGCCTGCAGAAATGGCTGCACTTTGAATAAAGAAAACGTCAGAGAGAGAAACCAGCAAAGTTCGTGCATTTTTAGGATGAAAACGAGAGAAAGATGCAGACAAAAGACAGATTGAGAGAGAAAGGATACAAAGTTCAAACCACAACAAGGACAGCCAGGACGAATTCTAATCGCAAATACTTTATTGGAATTGTTAATATTGAACCAATATTATACCACTGTTTAAACCAACGATGTTTTTGCGATGACGACACTGAGGAAAACAACGGTGACCACGTAAGTAAAACAAAGCAAACAACGACAAATGTGTCATCATTTGATTAGTTTTCACTGGTCAAGCTTTCAAAATAAAGAAACTATGCAAATATACATCAAGCGTTACAGTATTGAGTGAATGGGATGTACTTTTTTTGTTATTAGGTTAATAAATATAATAACATTGAAAAATAATCTCTTTTTTTTCATTACCAAAATTGTCCATGATCAAAGGTAAAATAGGGAACAAGTATGGTTTTAATGTTGTATTTGAGCATTAATTTATGTTGAGGCAATCTTTTGTTTATGTATGAACGCGGAATAAGAAAAATGGTATTCACATATCTCCAGCTTTTAATTAAAGAATGTAAAAGTACTCACATGTTAGTGCTGGAAATGTTTAGGACAATTTTCCAAATGATATAGGTCCTGGACTCCTTCATCTTATCAATAAGTTTGATGTGTGGCAGAGGCAGCCAAAACTAACCAGACAACTAAGCTACAGAAGGAGGAGCAGGGTACGGGTTATAGAACGAGAAGACGAGAAAAAAGAGGGGTTAAAACAGGACAAAACGTTTCGGAATCCGCACTTGGGTTTCTGACGTTGAACAAAGACGGCCGCAGTCACAAATGTCGTCTGCTCTTTCCACCATTGTCTTCTTCAATTTTCCAGTCTTCACCGCAGAAGAGCGTCTGTCGTGGAGTGCTCTCGCTTGTATTGTGTTCACTGACAGACTTGGCAATGGTGGAATTTTGCGACGATTGCGTGAGAAGTCTCCCTTCAACCCCAATTAGATTTTTAGTTCTTGGTGGCTGGTTAAAAAAAATCTAAGAAAAAGAACGTGCAGAGATTTGTTTAACGATTCTTCCGACCATTTCGGGACTATTTCTGGAAAGATAAAGGGGTCAAGCATTTCATTCTGTTGCTATGGAGATTTTACGAGACAGTTGAAGTGGTCGCCGAGTCTTTTAAATTTGTTGTCTTGAGCATGTGACTGATTTGAAAATTCAAGTGTAAACTAGCTAAACCGAAAGCAGAATAATTCGTTGTAAAAGATACCGATAAATCGAAACTTGTATTAAATCCATAGCAAATGTTACACTGTGATCAGAGGAAGATAAAGAGAGTTCAGAAGAAAACAAAACTGCACGTAAGCATTCCATTTTTCAACTTAAAAATCTATTAAAAAATATATAAAAGAAATCCTTCAAGTAAACAAACAGGAAATACCACCAAAATACAATCTTTCTTCAGAACAATTTCTTCACAAACTATGGTTACATTCAGAATTTCGCACATCAGAACGTCCCTACACTACTAACAATAGGCGACGTTCGCTACACGGTCTCGCGGTACCCACAGCGCTCTCGTGGACCCACAAGCCAGATGGTTTGCGCTGAAGACATTAGAACCTGAAGACAAGCGCTTCAAATGACATCATCAAGTCCGCTAATTACCCGGATGATAGCCAGGGGAGGCAACCGTGTGTGTCTAACACACAATCCCTAAGGGGCCTAACTCTTATTCTTTCTGTCAGAGTGATCTTGTCTTTAATCAGCGAAACAATGTGGTTAACTTTCGATTAAGGAAGATGACGTCATCAGTTCTGCAGATTGTGTTGTGTTCTATGACTAGACCTCTTCGTTCGTTTGTTATTGTTGTTTTGTTTTGGTTTGGTTTGGTTTGGTTTGGTTTGGTTTGGTTTGGTTTGGTTTGGTTTGGTTTGGTTTGGTTTGGTTTCTTTTGCTTTTTTTGTTGGTTTCGTTTTGTTTTGTTTTGTTTTTGTTTTGTTTCGTTTTGTTTTGTTTTGTTTTGCTTTGCTTGCAGGTGTACATGAATAGTTTCGTTTGCACATGACACATTTGACATAGAAATATAAACTATATTTGACACGCCAGTCACAGCTACACGCATATAAATTATACAGTCACACATGCAGACACGCAAACATTTTCACGTACGCAAACATGAACAGAATAACATTTTCAAGTTACTATTTCACACCAAAAAGGATAACAAATCCAAATCATTCTTGATTCAACGATAAAGAAATCAAAATTCTCGGAAAAGTACCCACTTCTAACAAATCAATGCAACTTGTATGGCGCTGTTCCATAAGTTGACAAATGATTGTCATAATTGTATAAAGTCTGCAGCCATGTTTGCTTCGACGTGACGGAAACAGTAAAGGCTGTCTTCAAGGAGGAACCCGGATGGACCAAAATGGCGGACTGCCAATAACTATTTCTGTAATTTGTCGACTTCTGTGTGTGAGGGTCGTAGCGTGAATGTGATTATGGAAAGTACTGTGATTAGCTTATTGGCCGAGCATATTAAGAGGAATAGAAAATCAATAACCCGATGCCATTTACTTGGCTTATCAGTGTATGTCTGCTGAAATGGTTAAGAAAAAATTGTGCTTTGAAAATCAAACAACAAGCTAAGCTAGTTTAAGTAATGGAAAGTTAGATTAAACACTTCGTCTAATTTGAAGGAGATAACATTCAAAGATAATTATATAAGGCACACAATCTTCTTCTTCTTCTTCTTCTTCTTCTTCTTCTTCTTCTTCTTCTTCTTCTTCTTCTTCTTCTTCTTCTTCTTCTTCTTCAGCGTTCCACGGTTGTGTCCTTATTCCAGCGTCGCGGACGACGCTGGTATCTGCGGTCGGGAAAAACTTGCCACAGGAGAATAGTCTCCAAGCCAAAGCAATTGAATTTGCCACAGGGCACCGCCATGAGCAAAACTCTCCAAGCCAAAACAATTTCAAAGCTGGAAAAAAATGTACAATTTACCCGAAACGATTAAACACAGCTTTCGGGTGTTTTTTTAATCTAAGATGTACATAAATATACCACTCCGACCATAAGGAAACAAACAAACAAACAAACAAACAAAGACCGAGAAGAGCCGATCGAGTCAATCCGAGACTAACCGAGAGGACCACGGCTGTTCCAGGCAAGCGAAGGCCAGCGGTAAAAATAGCCAGCGGGGCGATATCACTTTGTCCGCACGTCGCTGGGCATATCAGCGCAGTTCAACGTTGCCAGAGACCAAAGAAGCGCTTTACTCAGGTCGCAGCGCGCGGCGGCTCACTGGAGGAATGTTTGAAAACTATCTGTGCTCGACTGCGAGCAGACCACAGGCACATTACACCCAATAAAGTTTGGACTTGTACTGGCAGAGAGCGAATGCAAATTCTTGTAGGCATACACAGACGCAACATAGCATATACAGACAATAACACCCCCAACACTTCAACAGCATATGAAAGGAATAAAAATAAATCCGCAAATCGCGCACAATACACCAGTTAGAAAAACAAGGAGTACCAAAGCGGCGTGCAGAAACTAAACTGACTCGGAGACTGAGAAGAAACATTTATCACACGATGTGGATAGCAAACATTAAAATAAAACAGATAAGTCAAGCAAAAAATAAACACAAATATCGAAAACACAATAAACAAAGGTAAAGAAAACAAAAAGAGATGCTTGCCGACAGTCAGTGTGTGTGTGCGTGGTTTGTGCGTCAGCGGGGTGTGTGTGTGTGTGTGTGTGTGTGTGTGCGTGCGCGTGCATGCGTGCGTAGGCTACGTTCTTGCGTGTGTGCGTTCGAATGAGAAAGAAGAGAGAGAGAGGATTGAAGAATGAGGTCACGCTCTCTGTCACATGAATACATATACACACACTGAAGGCTACCTCGGACACGAACACTTGCCAACAACTGTGCCGGTTGGACATGCTTTTGAAATGGAATATTTTTTCGACATGATTTCTGGACATACGAATCCCGCCGTGTTGCCTACTGATGTTGCGAATGATGAAGGTTTTGAGTTGACTGACCTTGAGGAGGGATTGCATCAGGCGTTTATCGTCTCAAATTATATCCTTGCTACTTTTCAGGAGTCAACTATTGCCATTCATGGTAACTTGGATAGTCAATGTTTTTATTTGTTTGATTCCCATCAAAGAAACAGAAATGGTAACCATTCTTCAAATGGCGCTGCAGTTTTGATGTCATCAAGTTAATTCCTTTGCAGAATTGATTGATTTTCTCAAAAGCCATTATCAATGTGTTTATCAATTAACACCTGTTCATTTCTGTCCAACTGCAATGCAAACTCAATGTGGAGGAAACAAGGATTCATTACAAACAAGTCATCCCTGTACATCAACAGATTTATGTACCTCAATCAATACTGCTAGTATGAGTGACAGGAATCTAAAAGAAAAAACAACCAAACGCAAATGTACTACTACTTCTACGACTCGTTGGAATGTAAAACAGAAATGTAACACTATCTGTGACAATGACGGTTCTACGACTCGTTTGAATGACGGTATAGATCGAACCTTAACCCACAACTACGAAAATTTGTGTCAGACTTTTTTGAACAGGAAAATATGCCTCTGTTCAACAGTAACCAACACATGGAAAGAAAGACAGACAAAAGCGAAATCTGCATGTTAGCCATCTGCCTGAAATGGTCAATGCACTTTTGTAAAATTGTCACAGCTGTTATGCACTTTTGTGAAATGGTCAGTGCTGTTGTGCACTTATGCAAAACTTGGTGCTGTGCTGTTAACATTTGAACAAAATGCATTTTGTTCAAATGTTTAGTGCAACTTGCTACTATGTAATCGCTGTATGCGCTTTGTGGTAATAATGCACTGTTGTGAAAAGTTTGCGCTAAATGTTGGCACTATGCATCATTGTTGGAGCACCCTCCTGTAGATGCACCATGCTGAAAAATGTACTTATGTGAAATGTTTCGTGTAAATTATTGTCACAATAATGTTTTGTGCGCCCCCATGTATGTGTTCTGTGCTAATAATGCACGGTTGTGAAATGTCCGTACACATTTTGTGGCACTATGTAATTGTTAGTGCATCCTCCTGCGGATGCTTCGTGCTAAAAATGCACTTCCATTAAAATATTGTACGCTCATGTCAACTGGTACTATATTTTCAATTGTTTCTCTGTCAATTTCAGATGTTTGTTTCCAATTACTTCAGTATCTCCCTGTTGCAATTCCAGGTGATTCATTATGCATGTGCCAATTTGAGGTGTTTAATCGTGATTCCTGTATTTACAGTGTAAAATTAAAACTATTGTTTTCAAACATTCCTATGACACCTGGTAATGGTTCTGTGTTTTTTTGTAATTTGTATTTTGTTTTTCTGCAATACATATTTGAAATGGATCTGAGACTGACTTACTACGTTTAGCACTCTTTTTCACCACATTCCCACGTACAGATATTGCAATATCAACTCTTCCTTTCTACCTGTTTCAAACAAGCTCTATTTTTTTTTTCTTGTGGCTGTTTGATCAATTCATAGCAAGCATTGACTGAAATAAACAATTTATATATCTAGCACAACATGCAATTCATTAACTTTTGACCCCAACCTTTAACACTTCCCAAAATAAATCTTTGGTGGACATTGCATCGACGCTGTTCATTTTGAATGAACATTTTCTTGTAATAATCTCAGGTCTGCTGATCGTATGAACTCGCAGGTTCGGCGCAGGTCTTCCACAGTTGCCCAAAGTTTTGTGTCGGGGGTTGTCCTCTCTGGCCAGGTCAGGTCGCGCAGGGGGGCATGGCATGGAGAGGGCACGCTTGTAAAACGTGTTGGGGGGGTTTGATCGTCCTCGCCGAAGTCGCATAGAGCTGTGGCTGCAACGCCTATTCTTTTCCAGTACGAAGGCGAAAAATGGCAGTTTGCTCGATCTGCGCGAGTCAGATTTGTTTGTTTGTTTGCTTAACGCCCAGCCGACCACGAAGGGCCATATCAGGGCGGTGCTGCTTTGACATATAACGTGCGCCACACACAAGACAGAAGTCGCAGCACAGGCTTCATGTCTCACCCAGTCACATTATTCTGACACCGGACCAACCAGTCCTAGCACTAACCCCATAATGCCAGACGCCAGGCGGACCAGCCACTAGATTGCCAATTTTAAAGTCTTAGGTATGACCCGGCCGGGGTTCGAACCCACGACCTCCCGATCACGGGGCGGACGCCTTTACCACTAGGCCAACCGTGCCGGTCGCGAGTCAGATGGAGGATGGGGTCTTGGGTGGGCTGGTAGCTGTCTGTAGCAGCTTTGAAGGTTGACTGAGAGTCACAGAATCATGTCATCATGGGCGGGGATATAGCTCAGTTGGTAGCGCGCTGGATTTGTATTCAGTTGGCCGCTGTCAGCGTGAGTTCGATCCCAGGTTCGGCGGAAATTTATTTCAGAGTCAAATTTGTGTGCAGACTCTCTTCGGTGTCCGAACTCCCCCCCGTGTACACTACATTGGGTGTGCACGTTAAAGATCCCACGATTGACAAAAGGGTCTTTCCTGGCAAAAATTGCTTAGGCACAGTTAATAATTGTCTACCTATACCCGTGTGACTTGGAATAATAGGCCGTGAAAGGTAAATATGCGCCGAAATGGCTGCAATTACTGGCCGGATAAAATTTCATCTCACACGGCATCACTGCAGAGCGCCTAGAACTGTACCCACGGAATATGCGCGATATAAGCCTCATTCATTGATCCCTGCTTTGCTGTTGATTATCTTGTGTATCCACTTTAAAGCCGATAGGGCCTGTGTTTGTGAATGTTTTCTTCAGTCTAAAATGAAAAATATCAATACACTTAACTTTTTCTTTGTCTGAATTCTTAATTTTGGAACGATAGAAGTCTTTCTTCTTCTTCTTCTTCTTCTTCTTCTTCTTCTTCTTCTTCTTCTTCTTCTTCTTCTTCTTCTTCTTCTTCTTCTTCTTCTTCTTCTTCTTCTTCTTCTTCTTCTTCTTCTTCTTCTTCTTCTTCGTTCATGAGCTAAAACTCCCACGGTTTTTACCCCGTTACTGATTTACACACACACACACACACACACACACACACACACACACACACACACACATACACTTACACACACACACGCACACACTCACCCACACACACGCACACACACACACACACACACACACACACACGCACGCACGCACGCACACACACACACACACACACACACACACACACACACACACACACACACACACACACACCACTTCGCCGTCATTCTAACTCAAAGAATGCTAACCACAACCCGAATTTGGCTGAAAGTGAACAAATCATTTTGATTTTGAAAGGGTCCTTCAGGGAGTTTGAAAAGTTTAACATTGAAATGAAGATATCAATAGCTCACACTGTGATCTGGGCAGTTCATCCTTGTGGGAGCTTTGGGCGGCGATGGTCATAAATTTAGCTCTTGTGGGATCCAGATCCCCGAACCTCTGTCCTAATGTCTGTGTATGTGCGTGTTGTTGTCTCTGTCATTGTCTCTCTCTCTCTCTCTCTCTCTCTCTCTCTCTCTCTCTCTCTCTCTCTCTCTCTCTCTCTCTCTCTCTCTCTCTCTCTCTCTCTCTCTCTCTCTCTCTCTCTCTCTCTCTCTCTCTCTCTCTCTCTCTCTCTCTCTCTCTCTCTCTCTCTCTCTCTTTCTCTCTCTCTCTCTCTCTTTATCTCGGGTTGGATGTAAAAAAGCAATATTCTTGCTTATCTATAACCCTCGATGATAAAGATTGTGTCTTGTCTAGTCCTCTCTCTCTCTCTCTCTCTCTCTCTCTCTCTCTCTCTCTCTCTCTCTCTCTCTCTCTCTCTCTCTCTCTCTCTCTCTCTCTCTCTCTCTCTCTCTCTCGGTACCCATGTTAATAAAGAATTGATTATTGAATCATAGGATCCGTAAAATTACCTGTTTTTCGGTTGTTATTTTCTTTCTGAAATTACTAATCTTATGAGGGTTGAAGACGGAGGTATGGAGCCTGCATGGCGCTTCTCGAACAAATCACTGTACCGCGCATTCTCTGCCATCATGACACTTGGAGACTAATTTTTTTTTTTTTTTTTTAAACGCCCAGCCGACCACGAAGGGCCATATCAGGGCGGTGCTGCTTTGACATATAACGTGCGCCACACACAAGACAGAAGTCGCAGCACAGGCTTCATGTCTCACCCAGTCACATTATTCTGACACCGGACCAACCAGTCCTAGCACTAACCCCATAATGCCAGACGCCAGGCGGAGCAGCCACTAGATTGCCAATTTTAAAGTCTTTGGTATGACCCGGCCGGGGTTCGAACCCACGACCTCCCGATCACGGGGCGGACGCCTTACCACTAGGCCAACCGTGCCGGTTTGGAGACTAATCTTATGTAGCAAAAACACAGTGAATGATCTTTGGCGTTTGATTCTTATTCTTTAAGCGTTTTTTTCAAAAACTTCATCCAAGCTGAAAAGAACTTTTTTTTTTTTTTTTTTTTTGACAATTGAAGAAAAGAAAAAACATCGAATGAGTTGTGACAGATTTTCGCTCTTCCAGTATCTTTAAATCTTTATCCAAGCTGAAGCAAAACGGAATGAGCAGAGACACATTCCGTTGTCAACAGGCACGCCATTTCTGGCGAATCAAACGCCAACACGCAGACATCGTGGCGCCGTTTCACTTAATTCTTTGTTCTCACTTCGCCAATTAGTCCCTATCTCCCCGCCCCCATTTTTATCCACTGTGTCACAATGTTTGCCCCTTACTCTTTCCCCTCTTTTTTCGGAGGTTGTTGATTCTTGAACAGGGGAAAGATAAGGGTGATGGGTACAAAAATAAATAAATGCATGGACAATTTAAAAACAGACGTTTTGCTCTATTCTTTACACTCTACTTTACATGCTGTTGATTATTTAAAAGGCGAACGATAAGAGTAATGGCTACAAAAATAAGTCAATGCATTGGTTTTCTAGAACTATCAAAAAGAAAAAAGATGTGAAAAGGGGAAAAAAAAACATGTTTTTAATTTTTTGTTTGTTACCAAGATCAAAGCGTTTCATTATTATATTCATTAATATCTTCATAATTGTATTCTAAACAACAACACTAAATAATTATTGTCTATGAAAATGACATTTTTGGGGCAGGTGTTTTTGTTTTTTTGCAGTGAAGTTTCATTCTTGCATGAAAACGGTTTCCATTACAAAGTGAAACAAGTCGCGTAAGGCGAAATTACAACATTTAGTCAAGCTGTCGAACTCACAGAATGAAACTGAACGCAATGCAATTTTTCACAATGACCGTAGTCTGTCGCTCGTGCAAAACGCAGTGAAACTGACGAGACTGTTTAGCGCGGAAGTGGTTTCGCTGTGCTGCATAGCACGCTTTTCTGTACCTCTCTTCGTTTTAACTTTCTGAGCGTGTTTTTAATCCAAACATATCATATCTATATGTTTTTTTGAATCAGGAAACGACAAGGAATAAGATGAAATAGTTTTTGAAACGATTTCGGAAATTTAATTTTAATCATAATTTTTATATCTTTAATTTTCAGAGCTTGTTTTTAATCCAAATATAACATATTTATATGTTTTTGGAATCAGAAAATGATGAAGAATAAGATGAATGTACATTTGGATCGTTTTATAAAAATGTTTTTTTTTACAATTTTCAGATTTTTAATGACCAAAGTCATTAATTAGTTTGTAAGCCACCAAACTGAAATGCAATACCGAAGTCCGGCCTTCGTCGAAGATTGCTTGGCCAAAATGTCAATCAATTTGATTGAAAAATGAGGGTGTGACATTGCCGCCTCAACTTTTACAAAAAGCCGGATATGACGTCATCAAAGACATTTATCGAAAAAAATAATAAAAATATCCGGGGATATTATTCCCAGAAACTCTCATGTAAAATTTCATAAAGATCGGTCCAGTAGTTTGGTCTGAATCGCTCTACACACACACACACACACACACACACACACACACACACAGACACACACATACACCACGACCCTCGTCTCGATTCCCCCCTCTACGTTAGGAAAGGAAAGAGAGAATGCTTCATGTCTTACAGGCTAAATATTTCGCCTCTCAAGGACCATATATAGGTTATATGATAATTCGAGTTTTACGCCCTCACGGCTTTTGATGAAATACACAAGTGTATGCTTGTTTAGGTGGTTGGTATCAGCCTACTTATGGCAGAATGACCGAGGTCTTGTACGTGCCATACGGGGGGTGGGTCATGGCTTCCGTCTCTGGATCTGCTCGTAAAGTTGACCCGTGTCCGTCCCGGCCCGAATTCAAACCTGCGACCTTCCGATCACAAGTCCAGTGCTCTACCAACTGAGCTACCAGGCCCCCATTACCAATTGACAAAATGTTCTACTGTTTTATTCAGTGCCACTTTCACCACTGTTTGCTTCTGACTGTTACCCTCCCCCAACATTTTCTCACCGCCAAGTCTTGAAAGGTGATGGGCAAATGGGGGGTCATCCATAATTAATTGCAAGGACAGGTAGCTGTGACAGTGACGTCTTAAATCGGACAGATGTGTGTGTGTGTGTGTGTGTGTGTGTGTGTGTGTGTGTGTGTGTGTGTGAGTGTGTTTGTGTGCGTGTGTGTGTGTGTGTGAGTGTGTTTGTGTGTGTGCGTGAGTGTGTGTATATAATAATTAAGTAGATGTGTACTGCCGGGCAGTACATACCCCAAGCGAAGTCGTCCATCTGTGTGTACATGATTCTCTCTCTCTCTCTCTCTCTCTCTCTCTCTCTCTCTCTCTCTCTCTCTCTCTCTCTCTCTCTCTCTCTCTGTCTTAAAATGTGTCATCGATGACGTGTTTTCATACTTGCTAATGCGGCAGGCTAATCATGACGTCAAATTGAAACTTCTTGAAGTCTCTCAGAAAGGGACATGAAAACCATGTGGGGGTTACTGGTTTGGGCTGAAAAAAAACCCAACTCCACCTAAAATTCAAGCGCCTATGGGGCTGAATTATGCAGCATAAATTGTGAAACATCAGGATATCTCACACTTTCAATTCTGCCATCATGTCAAATCTGACAACAAACCTACCCACAAAATGTCATAAATATCGGTGTAGAATTGAGACTTAACGGTTTTTAACTGCCAAAAATAAGTTTTTTTGACTGGAATAGTTTGTCTTGAAATTCAGTTTGGGACAACGGAGCCACCCACTAAATTTCAAAAAGATAGGTGAAAATTTAAATGTAACGGTTTTCAACTGCCAAAATTATGTTTTTCTTCTGGAAAAGTATGGAGTGAAAATCAGTTGGGGACAACGAACCTACCCACAAAATTTCATAAATATCGATGAAGAATTGAGATTTAACGGTTTTTAACTGCCAAAAATAAGGTTTTTTGTCTGGAAAAGTATGTCTTAAAATTCAGTTTGGGACAACGGACCCACCCACTAAATTTCATAAAGATAGGTGAAGAATTGAAATTTACCGTTTTTTAACTGCCAAAATTATGTCTTTCTTCTGGAAAAGTGTAGAGTGAAAATCAGTTGGGGACAACGAACCTACCCACAAAATTTCATAAATATCGGTGAAGAATTGAATTTTAACGGTTTTTAACTGCCAAAATTATGTTTTTCTTCTGGAAAAGTATGGAGTGAAAATAAGTTGGGGACAACAAACCTACCTTTAAAATTTCATAAGAATCAGTGAAGAAATAGGATTTAACGATTTTTTAACGGCCTTTAAATCATTGGTGATGTCATCATAACCCAGTCGTTGTAGTTGTCGTCGTAGTTGTTGGTGTTGTTGTTGTCATGTTCGTTGTCGTGATTGTTGTTGTTCTCGTGTTGTTGTTTTTGTTGTTGTTGTTGTTGTTGTTGTTGTTGTTGTTGTTGTTGTCGTCGTCGTCGTCGATGTCATTTGTTGTTGTTGTTGTTATCGTCGTCGTCGTCGTCATCGTCGTCGTTGTCAGAGGTTATTTCTAAAGATTTCATTGATAGTCTTTGTTCTCGTCACCAAGACTTGCTAAGAACAAGCTTGGAACAGCAAGAGTTCCAAGAACAAGATTAGAACAACTCATTACATCATTACCAGTACGTCATTTGTATTTAGAACACACTTTAGAAAAAAACTCTTCAGCTACAAACCAGTCACCCTCACATGGCGGAGGTGTTTGTCTAAACCACTTACTGAAATGTTTTGAGGTTTAATGACCATACACATGTTGAACCGGTGAGTGTCTTCCGCTGCTTAATTCGCAAATAACTATTTTATTAAAGTCCGCTTGAAACGCTCAAAGATGAAATTCCATGTTAAAAAGTGACAAAAGTTTCACATTTTCCCGTTGTAACAGCTTCCGATGATATTATATGAAAATTCTGATCCTCTGAGAGGATTCCCCGAAACAAAATCAGTTTGTACGCCTAATTTTAATAGAATTGTCCAAACAGTGTCGCTAATATTGTGCTAAAAGATGAATTCTAGAACAATGTCCAGACAGACACCACTTGGCCAAAAAATTTTCAGTGCTGGGAGATGAAAACAAAAACTACCTCGCTACGCGCGGGCTTCGCCCGCGCTCCGCTTGGATAATAATAATTAAGTAGATGTGTACTGCCGGGCAGTACATACCCCAAGCGAAGTCGTCCATCTGTGTGTACATGATTCTCTCTCTCTCTCTCTCTCTCTCTCTCTCTCTCTCTCTCTCTCTCTCTCTCTCTCTGTCTTAAAATGTGTCATCGATGACGTGTTTTCATACTTGCTAATGCGGCAGGCTAATCATGACGTCAAATTGAAACTTCTTGAAGTCTCTCAGAAAGGGACATGAAAACCATGTGGGGGTTACTGGTTTGGGCTGAAAAAAAACCCAACTCCACCTAAAATTCAAGCGCCTATGGGGCTGAATTATGCAGCATAAATTGTGAAACATCAGGATATCTCACACTTTCAATTCTGCCATCATGTCAAATCTGACAACAAACCTACCCACAAAATGTCATAAATATCGGTGTAGAATTGAGACTTAACGGTTTTTAACTGCCAAAAATAAGTTTTTTTGACTGGAATAGTTTGTCTTGAAATTCAGTTTGGGACAACGGAGCCACCCACTAAATTTCAAAAAGATAGGTGAAAATTTAAATGTAACGGTTTTCAACTGCCAAAATTATGTTTTTCTTCTGGAAAAGTATGGAGTGAAAATCAGTTGGGGACAACGAACCTACCCACAAAATTTCATAAATATCGATGAAGAATTGAGATTTAACGGTTTTTAACTGCCAAAAATAAGGTTTTTTGTCTGGAAAAGTATGTCTTAAAATTCAGTTTGGGACAACGGACCCACCCACTAAATTTCATAAAGATAGGTGAAGAATTGAAATTTACCGTTTTTTAACTGCCAAAATTATGTCTTTCTTCTGGAAAAGTATAGAGTGAAAATCAGTTGGGGACAACGAACCTACCCACAAAATTTCATAAATATCGGTGAAGAATTGAATTTTAACGGTTTTTAACTGCCAAAATTATTGTTTTTCTTCTGGAAAAGTATGGAGTGAAAATAAGTTGGGGACAACAAACCTACCTTTAAAATTTCATAAGAATCAGTGAAGAAATAGGATTTAACGATTTTTTAACGGCCTTTAAATCATTGGTGATGTCATCATAACCCAGTCGTTGTAGTTGTCGTCGTAGTTGTTGGTGTTGTTGTTGTCATGTTCGTTGTCGTGATTGTTGTTGTTCTCGTGTTGTTGTTTTTGTTGTTGTTGTTGTTGTTGTTGTTGTTGTTGTTGTTGTTGTTGTTGTTGTTGTTGTTGTTGTTGTTGTTGTTGTCGTCGTCGTCGTCGATGTCATTTGTTGTTGTTGTTATCGTCGTCGTCGTCGTCATCGTCGTCGTTGTCAGAGGTTATTTCTAAAGATTTCATTGATAGTCTTTGTTCTCGTCACCAAGACTTGCTAAGAACAAGCTTGGAACAGCAAGAGTTCCAAGAACAAGATTAGAACAACTCATTACATCATTACCAGTACGTCATTTGTATTTAGAACACACTTTAGAAAAAAACTCTTCAGCTACAAACCAGTCACCCTCACATGGCGGAGGTGTTTGTCTAAACCACTTACTGAAATGTTTTGAGGTTTAATGACCATACACATGTTGAACCGGTGAGTGTCTTCCGCTGCTTAATTCGCAAATAACTATTTTATTAAAGTCCGCTTGAAACGCTCAAAGATGAAATTCCATGTTAAAAAGTGACAAAAGTTTCACATTTTCCCGTTGTAACAGCTTCCGATGATATTATATGAAAATTCTGATCCTCTGAGAGGATTCCCCGAAACAAAATCAGTTTGTACGCCTAATTTTAATAGAATTGTCCAAACAGTGTCGCTAATATTGTGCTAAAAGATGAATTCTAGAACAATGTCCAGACAGACACCACTTGGCCAAAAAATTTTCAGTGCTGGGAGATGAAAAAAAAAACTACCTCGCTACGCGCGGGCTCCGCCCGCGCTCCGCTTGGATAAAAACATGAATAAAATAGGTAGTGAAAACAAGGAAATACCAGCTAACCCTTAATCAAACAGTACATGTTATCAATTAAGTAGATGTGTACTGCCGGGCAGTACATACCCCAAGCGAAGTCGTCCATCTGTGTGTACATGATTCTCTCTCTCTCTCTCTCTCTCTCTCTCTCTCTCTCTCTCTCTCTCTCTCTCTCTCTCTCTCTCTCTCTCTCTCTCTCTCTCTCTCTCTCTCTCTCTCTCTCTCTCTCTCTGTCTTAAAATGTGTCATCGATGACGTGTTTTCATACTTGCTAATATATGCGGCAGGATAATCATGACGTCAAATTGAAACTTCTTGAAGTCTCTCAGAAAGGGACATGAAAACCATGTGGGGGTTACTGGTTTGGGCTGAAAAAAAACCCAACTCCACCTAAAATTCAAGCGCCTATGGGGCTGAATTATGCAGCATAAATTGTGAAACATCAGGATATCTCACACTTTCAATTCTGCCATCATGTCAAATCTGACAACAAACCTACCCACAAAATGTCATAAATATCGGTGTAGAATTGAGACTTAACGGTTTTTAACTGCCAAAAATAAGTTTTTTTGACTGGAATAGTTTGTCTTGAAATTCAGTTTGGGACAACGGACCCACCCACTAAATTTCATAAAGATAGGTGAAAATTTAAATGTAACGGTTTTTAACTGCCAAAATTATGTTTTTCTTCTGGAAAAGTATGGAGTGAAAATCAGTTGGGGACAACGAACCTACCCACAAAATTTCATAAATATCGATGAAGAATTGAGATTTAACGGTTTTTAACTGCCAAAAATAAGGTTTTTTGTCTGGAAAGGTATGTCTTAAAATTCAGTTTGGGACAACGGACCCACCCACTAAATTTCATAAAGATAGGTGAAGAATTGAAATTTAACGTTTTTTAACTGCCAAAATTATGTCTTTCTTCTGGAAAAGTATAGAGTGAAAATCAGTTGGGGACAACGAACCTACCCACAAAATTTCATAAATATCGGTGAAGAATTGAAATTTAACGGTTTTTAACTGCCAAAATTATTGTTTTTCTTCTGGAAAAGTATGGAGTGAAAATAAGTTGGGGACAACAAACCTACCTTTAAAATTTCATAAGAATCAGTGAAGAAATAGGATTTAACGATTTTTTAACAGCCTTGACACTGAACATTTGATAAATCATTGGTGATGTCATCATAACCCAGTCGTTGTAGTTGTCGTCGTAGTTGTTGGTGTTGTTGTTGTCATGTTCGTTGTCGTGATTGTTGTTGTTCTCGTGTTGTTGTTGTTGTTGTTGTTGTTGTTGTTGTTGTTGTTGTTGTTGTTGTTGTTGTTGTCGTCGTCGTCGTCGTCGTCGTCGTCGTCGTCGTCGTCGATGTCATTTGTTGTTGTTATCGTCGTCGTCATCGTCGTCGTCGTCGTTGTCAGAGGTTATTTCTAAAGATTTCATTGATAGTCTTTGTTCTCGTCACCAAGACTTGCTAAGAACAAGCTTGGAACAGCAAGAGTTCCAAGAACAAGATTAGAACAACTCATTACATCATTACCAGTATGTCATTTGTATTTAGAACACACTTTAGAAAAAAACTCTTCAGCTACAAACCAGTCACCCTCACATGGCGGAGGTGTTTGTCTAAACCACTTACTGAAATGTTTTGAGGTTTAATGACCATACACATGTTGAACCGGTGAGTGTCTTCCGCTGCTTAATTCGCAAATAACTATTTTATTAAAGTCCGCTTGAAACGCTCAAAGATGAAATTCCATGTTAAAAAGTGACAAAAGTTTCACATTTTCCCGTTGTAACAGCTTCCGATGATATTATATGAAAATTCTGATCCTCTGAGAGGATTCCCCGAAACAAAATCAGTTTGTACGCCTAATTTTAATAGAATTGTCCAAACAGTGTCGCTAATATTGTGCTAAAAGATGAATTCTAGAACAATGTCCAGACAGACACCACTTGGCAAAAAAAATTTCAGTGCTGGGAGATGAAAAAAAAAACTACCTCGCTACGCGCGGGCTTCGCCCGCGCTCCGCTTGGATTAAGTAGATGTGTACTGCCGGGCAGTACATACCCCAAGCGAAGTCGTCCATCTGTGTGTACATGATTCTCTCTCTCTCTGTCTCTCTCTCTCTCTCTCTCTCTCTCTCTCTCTCTCTCTCTCTCTCTCTCTCTCTCTCTCTCTCTCTCTCTCTCTCTCTCTCTCTCTCTCTATTTCTCTCTCTCTCTCTGTCTTAAAATGTGTCATCGATGACGTGTTTTCATACTTGCTAATATATGCGGCAGGCTAATCATGACGTCAAATTGAAACTTCTTGAAGTCTCTCAGAAAGGGACATGAAAACCATGTGGGGGTTACTGGTTTGGGCTGAAAAAAAACCCAACTCCACCTAAAATTCAAGCGCCTATGGGGCTGAATTATGCAGCATAAATTGTGAAACATCAGGATATCTCACACTTTCAATTCTGCCATCATGTCAAATCTGACAACAAACCTACCCACAAAATGTCATAAATATCAGTGTAGAATTGAGACTTAACGGTTTTTAACTGCCAAAAATAAGTTTTTTTGACTGGAATAGTTTGTCTTGAAATTCAGTTTGGGACAACGGACCCACCCACTAAATTTCATAAAGATAGGTGAAAATTTAAATGTAACGGTTTTTAACTGCCAAAATTATGTTTTTCTTCTGGAAAAGTATGGAGTGAAAATCAGTTGGGGACAACGAACCTACCCACAAAATTTCATAAATATCGATGAAGAATTGAGATTTAACGGTTTTTAACTGCCAAAAATAAGGTTTTTTGTCTGGAAAGGTATGTCTTAAAATTCAGTTTGGGACAACGGACCCACCCACTAAATTTCATAAAGATAGGTGAAGAATTGAAATTTAACGTTTTTTAACTGCCAAAATTATGTCTTTCTTCTGGAAAAGTATAGAGTGAAAATCAGTTGGGGACAACGAACCTACCCACAAAATTTCATAAATATCGGTGAAGAATTGAAATTTAACGGTTTTTAACTGCCAAAATTATTGTTTTTCTTCTGGAAAAGTATGGAGTGAAAATAAGTTGGGGACAACAAACCTACCTTTAAAATTTCATAAGAATCAGTGAAGAAATAGGATTTAACAATTTTTTAACAGCCTTGACACTGAACATTTGATAAATCATTGGTGATGTCATCATAACCCAGTCGTTGTAGTTGTCGTCGTAGTTGTTGGTGTTGTTGTTGTCATGTTCGTTGTCGTGATTGTTGTTGTTCTCGTGTTGTTGTTGTTGTTGTTGTTGTTGTTGTTGTTGTTGTTGTTGTTGTCGTCGTCGTCGTCGTCGTCGTCGTCGTCGTCGATGTCATTTGTTGTTGTTGTTATCGTCGTCGTCATCGTCGTCGTCGTCGTTGTCAGAGGTTATTTCTAAAGATTTCATTGATAGTCTTTGTTCTCGTCACCAAGACTTGCTAAGAACAAGCTTGGAACAGCAAGAGTTCCAAGAACAAGATTAGAACAACTCATTACATCATTACCAGTATGTCATTTGTATTTAGAACACACTTTAGAAAAAAACTCTTCAGCTACAAACCAGTCACCCTCACATGGCGGAGGTGTTTGTCTAAACCACTTACTGAAATGTTTTGAGGTTTAATGACCATACACATGTTGAACCGGTGAGTGTCTTCCGCTGCTTAATTCGCAAATAACTATTTTATTAAAGTCCGCTTGAAACGCTCAAAGATGAAATTCCATGTTAAAAAGTGACAAAAGTTTCACATTTTCCCGTTGTAACAGCTTCCGATGATATTATATGAAAATTCTGATCCTCTGAGAGGATTCCCCGAAACAAAATCAGTTTGTACGCCTAATTTTAATAGAATTGTCCAAACAGTGTCGCTAATATTGTGCTAAAAGATGAATTCTAGAACAATGTCCAGACAGACACCACTTGGCAAAAAAATTTCAGTGCTGGGAGATGAAAAAAAAAACTACCTCGCTACGCGCGGGCTTCGCCCGCGCTCCGCTTGGATTAAGTAGATGTGTACTGCCGGGCAGTACATACCCCAAGCGAAGTCGTCCATCTGTGTGTACATGATTCTCTCTCTCTCTCTCTCTCTCTCTCTCTCTCTCTCTCTCTCTCTCTCTCTCTCTCTCTCTCTCTCTGTCTTAAAATGTGTCATCGATGACGTGTTTTCATACTTGCTAATGCGGCAGGCTAATCATGACGTCAAATTGAAACTTCTTGAAGTCTCTCAGAAAGGGACATGAAAACCATGTGGGGGTTACTGGTTTGGGCTGAAAAAAAACCCAACTCCACCTAAAATTCAAGCGCCTATGGGGCTGAATTATGCAGCATAAATTGTGAAACATCAGGATATCTCACACTTTCAATTCTGCCATCATGTCAAATCTGACAACAAACCTACCCACAAAATGTCATAAATATCGGTGTAGAATTGAGACTTAACGGTTTTTAACTGCCAAAAATAAGTTTTTTTGACTGGAATAGTTTGTCTTGAAATTCAGTTTGGGACAACGGACCCACCCACTAAATTTCAAAAAGATAGGTGAAAATTTAAATGTAACGGTTTTTAACTGCCAAAATTATGTTTTTCTTCTGGAAAAGTATGGAGTGAAAATCAGTTGGGGACAACGAACCTACCCACAAAATTTCATAAATATCGATGAAGAATTGAGATTTAACGGTTTTTAACTTCCAAAAATAAGGTTTTTTGTCTGGAAAAGTATGTCTTAAAATTCAGTTTGGGACAACGGACCCACCCACTAAATTTCATAAAGATAGGTGAAGAATTGAAATTTAACGTTTTTTAACTGCCAAAATTATGTCTTTCTTCTGGAAAAGTATAGAGTGAAAATCAGTTGGGGACAACGAACCTACCCACAAAATTTCATAAATATCGGTGAAGAATTGAATTTTAACGGTTTTTAACTGCCAAAATTATTGTTTTTCTTCTGGAAAAGTATGGAGTGAAAATAAGTTGGGGACAACAAACCTACCTTTAAAATTTCATAAGAATCAGTGAAGAAATAGGATTTAACGATTTTTTAACGGCCTTTAAATCATTGGTGATGTCATCATAACCCAGTCGTTGTAGTTGTCGTCGTAGTTGTTGGTGTTGTTGTTGTCATGTTCGTTGTCGTGATTGTTGTTGTTCTCGTGTTGTTGTTTTTGTTGTTGTTGTTGTTGTTGTTGTTGTTGTTGTTGTTGTTGTTGTTGTCGTCGTCGTCGTCGATGTCATTTGTTGTTGTTGTTATCGTCGTCGTCGTCGTCATCGTCGTCGTTGTCAGAGGTTATTTCTAAAGATTTCATTGATAGTCTTTGTTCTCGTCACCAAGACTTGCTAAGAACAAGCTTGGAACAGCAAGAGTTCCAAGAACAAGATTAGAACAACTCATTACATCATTACCAGTACGTCATTTGTATTTAGAACACACTTTAGAAAAAAACTCTTCAGCTACAAACCAGTCACCCTCACATGTCCGAGGTGTTTGTCTAAACCACTTACTGAAATGTTTTGAGGTTTAATGACCATACACATGTTGAACCGGTGAGTGTCTTCCGCTGCTTAATTCGCAAATAACTATTTTATTAAAGTCCGCTTGAAACGCTCAAAGATGAAATTCCATGTTAAAAAGTGACAAAAGTTTCACATTTTCCCGTTGTAACAGCTTCCGATGATATTATATGAAAATTCTGATCCTCTGAGAGGATTCCCCGAAACAAAATCAGTTTGTACGCCTAATTTTAATAGAATTGTCCAAACAGTGTCGCTAATATTGTGCTAAAAGATGAATTCTAGAACAATGTCCAGACAGACACCACTTGGCAAAAAAAATTTCAGTGCTGGGAGATGAAAAAAAAAACTACCTCGCTACGCGCGGGCTCCGCCCGCGCTCCGCTTGGATCAATGAGCATTTATATTGCGCAACATCATAACTTTACAATTATGCTCTTTGCGCTTGACACATTTAAAATCAAACCACAGTTATACAAGCATTTACATCTACATTCATAGTCAACAACGCTTAATTAAAAGCATATATATCTATATATATATATATACGACTTGTGTCTGTCTGTCTGTGTGTGTGTGTGTATGTGTGTATTCGCCATGCACGGCCAAAGTTCTCAATGGATCTGCTTCAAATTTGGTGGGCTTATTCAGAGAGACCCCGGACAACCTCATCGATGAGATATTTCAACACGTGCTCTCAGCGCGCAGCGCTGAACCGATTTTGGTTCCACCTCAGCTACCCGGGCCCCCATACCGACACACCAAAGCCGCTAGACCACATCACAACGCCAAAGTTCTCGGTGGATATTTTTCAAATTTGGGCACCGTATTCAGCTATACCCCGGACACAATATCATCGATGAGATATTTCAACACGTGCTCTCAGCGCGCAGCGCTGAACCGATTTTGGTTTTTCTGTTCATTTCACCATTCCCAGTAACTCTTCCTTATCTTCTCCAGTGTTTTGCGTTTATCTCCCTTCCTTCGTGTGGCTTCAATCCATATTCCCGTTTCTACGTTACTATTTTTAGAATGTCACTGCGCTGTCCAGAGCGCTTCCCTTGCACCCGTAAGTTGTTCTTACTGTCAAAGTGAAAAGGTCGAATCAATTTATAGCCACGCGAAAAATACACTGTCACCTATCTCTATATATTTATAGATATAGATATACATATATATATATACGGCTTCTCTGTGTGTGTGTGTGTGTGTGTGTTTGTGTGTGTGTGTGTAAGCAACACCTGTGGATTATAGAGTTCTGTTTGTGATGGGGCCTAGCGGCTTTTGTCTGTCTGTATGTTCTGGCATTTAAGAAGCCTCAACAGATAATATAGGGCTAAGAAATGGTTATACCCTAAGAAATAAGCTCTAAAATTATCAATCCCGTTTGACAGGACTTCGCCTTCAAAGGTGATTGTGGTGAACCGCCACGCTGTCTGTCTCTGTCTCGCGATTCACCCCGGCGAAGCCGGGTATTCCTCTAGTATATATATATATATACTAGATGAATACCCGCTTCGCCGGGTACGGCTTCGCCGGGAAGAAGTAGAGCCGAATACCCGGCTTCGCACCGTACGAAGGAAGGGAGATAAACGCGCAAAACACTGGAGAAGATAAGGAAGAGTAATACCCGGCTTCGCCGGGACAGTGACCTTCTAAAAATAGTAACGGGAATATGGATTGAGCGTTGTGTTCTAAAAATAGTAACGGGAATATGGATTGACGCCACACGAAGGAAGGGAGATAAACGCAAAACACTGGAGAAGATAAGGAAGAGTTAGTGGGAATGGATCTGGGAAGATGAACAGAAAAACCAAAATCGGTTCAGCGCTGCGCGCTTAGAGCACGTGTTGAAAATTCTCATTGACCAGGTTGTGTCCGGGGTCTACCTGAATATGCCCACCAAATTTGAAGCAGATCCATCGAGAACTTTGGCTTGGCATAGCGAACACACACACAGACACAGACAGACAGACACACACACACACACACACACACACACACACACACACACACACACACACACACACACACACACACACAGACACAAGTCGTATATATATATATAGAAAACATCAGAAGTTGTGAAAGAAACAATTGAAAGTCAGAAGAGACTTTCTTCTGAGATTTGTTAAAATCTCTTAGCAGAGCAAAAGAGGAAGGAAACAAACAAATGTGTCCCTTCACAGACAGCCCTATTGGGGAAATCAGACCCTCCTCGGACGGGACCGAGTTTCACAAAGAGAATCTGCCCCGAGGGGAGAGTATCAACAGAGGAAACTAGTTCAAAGGAGGACCATTGTTTTACTACCGTGACCAGACACGTGTTTCGACACTAATGTGTCTCATCAGTGGTCTGATGGTAGATATGGCGAAAGTTGTCAACCCATGGTATCCAACCAAGAATCAAACCTATATAATTATAAAATATTAATAAAATATATATATATGCACTCACGCACGCACGCACACACACAAACACAAATACACACACACACGGACGCACGCACGCACACACACACACGTACGCACACACACACACACACACACACACACACATACACACACTAACAAACACATAAACACACACACACACACACACACACACACACACACACTAACAGCGAAAGAGAGAGAGTGTGGATTAGTTGGATGAGAATATGGTTTACTGTACAGAAAGTTAAGGATGTTTCTCTCTTGCTCCTTGTCTTCTGGCAAATCATACCATTTTCTTAGAGAATAATAGTGAAGCCATGTTCTCTTTCCATTTTCCCATCCCATCCCAAGTACTTTCCACACCGTCAATTTTTGAAACTATTAGTTTTACATTTTGATAAGGGCAGAAAAAAATCAACAGTTGTCCCTTGGCTAAATAAATGTGCTTTTGTCCCAAATTCAGTTTTTTGTTTTTTTTCCTATTTTTAACAAAAAAACGACAGAAAAAAAAAGATAGAAAGCGTTAGTCCAGACTAACAACAAAAAGCATCGAACATCCCAGTTCTCGCTCTTCCGTAATCACACAGGCTCGCAACGCATGGAGACACTTTGATGGCGTTTTGATTTGGTTAGCGACGAAAACACCATCGCGCTTCGGCCATTTTGGGAATATGGCGGCCGTTCCGAGGTCGTCAGCATCCCAGAGGAGTTCTGATTGGATGGTGGCGTGTGCTGGCGCTTTTTGATAGGTCGTTGGCGTGTGATGATGGCTTCATCATCATCAGCTGTGTTATGTAAGATGTCAGAGCTTCGGGGACTTAAAGGGCAGTGGATTAGTGCCGCTGCATCCTGTTTAGTGCATGCAATAGTTGCCGTTACCATGGTGACGGGTGATAGTGGCCTGGTGACGGGTGATATCGGTGCAGCGTCGTAACACCGTGAGTCGTTACTGTGTAACGCAGCGGAAAAGATCTATAACTGTTGCACTAGGGGCCAATGGTCCCGTACTTTCAGCGGAACATTTGAACGGAGAAGTTAATACTTTTGGGCGATTGGACGATGCACTTTGTCAACAAAAAATTTAATGTTCTTGCACAAAAAAAAATAAAATTAAACAACGTCAACGATTCTTACTCTAGAAACTTTGCCCATTTGGGAAGCTAGAATGACGAAACTCCACGAGGGCGTGACCTGAATGGGACACAGTATACAGAAATAACATTATTCTAGCACTGAATGGGACACTTAGTATACAGAAATAAAATTATTCACTGGATAAAACTGTACTTCGTGTACAGAGGTGATGCAACCTCAATGTAGTACTCTCGGCTCTGAGATTATATTATCACCGGAGTAGAAATATAAAAAATAAAAAAATTGTAAAAAAATAATAACTCCCTGTAATAACATTACTGTCGTCCGAAACCTGACCCAACGTCTGTGCCTGACCCAACGTCAATGTCGTAAGTTTTGCATGTGCGTGGAATGTCACCTCCTTGACTTGCCAGACGCAAGTAACCCATGGGAATAAAAACATTACATAATGGATAGAAATAATAAACAACCACAGATAACAATAATCTCGTCTCAAACGGAGACCTCGAGCTTGACCCAACGACTGTGTAATTGGTTTGCGCGTGCACTGAGACCCCCAGCCACCCAACTCCCACCCACACAACTCCCCCCGCCCCACCATCCCCACCACCTTCGCCCACTCACCACCACCCCCACCAACGGTCAATCTCAGGTAAGCGACAGTTCCATCAAAAGTAATTACTTTGCTAAACTACTCTTCGAAATTGTGTCCTTCTGCAGTGGAGGGCACACAAAATGATCCTCCAAGGACTTTAGGTGCTAAAAACAAATAAGGACAAATCGCGTGGATGATCATGATTGTGACACAAGCGATTCGGTTTGAGATATGTCCAGTCTTTGTTTTTATTGTGAAACTTTGCAACAACTTTGCATCGTGAAGCTTTTTATGGCCATTTTTCTTGGCTTAGTGGAGCGGTGTCTGGAAACATACAACTTACAATCAACAAGAATCAACATTCAAACAAAGGGTAATTTTCAACGAGAAGCACATTCTTGGAAAACTATTTTCAACCAAAAACCAGCTCTCGGGCAACCACTCTCTTTGCAATGACTGCAGGACATAATAATGCGGAAGTGTAGTTAGACTTTTTATCTCTCTTCCTTTCCACACCCTCACCCCCTCAACCGTCACCCCCAAACCGACATTCCCCCCCCCCCCCCCCCTACCGTACCGTAACCTCTTCACTATGAAGCAGCAGCCAACTGTTTTTGTTATGTATTTTTCCTTACAACCGAGTTGTTCTCGTTCATTATCTTTCTGGCAAGGGACACAATCAAATTAGTCCCCATGCCAAGTCCAAATTGTCGTTCTTGGCGAGCACGTGAAGGATAAATGAAAAGTTATAAAAAACAAAACAAGAAAGAGAATGGAAAGGGAAAGGGGAAGAAGAGGAGGAGGGAAGGGGGAGTATGCTTCATAAAAATCATATCCTTTGCCGCTTATAAAACTTGCGAGCTTTCTGGAACTGCAGTGCTTTGAAATCAATTGAAACAGAAAAGTCAAACTTTTCAGATCCAAAAGTTGAGGCCGCACTGTGGCGACCACATTTTTCAATCGGTTTTCTTGAAAGTTTTCCCGTGTTATTTGACATTTTCCGGTCTATGGAATTGCATTTTATCCTGAAAGCTTGCAAGTTAATAAATCCATTTTGGCATTTGTTAGTCAACATTTTGCTTGAAACATTAATTGTTATAACGTCAATTCATGTACTGAGAACACGCCAAACTTGTACGGCTAGAACAATTTAATGGCAAGAACAATTTACTTCGTAAATCAAAGGCAAAACGTCTCCAACACTTCAACCGAAGTGACTTTGCCTGACTCGACTGACTACCACAGACAGCCACTAACATCACCACCAAATAACAGAACTCCCAACAACAACCACCGAGACATCTATAAACGCCTGCCATACAAATGCTGGTACCAAGGGGGGTAATGAATTGACTAAATGCCAGTAGTCTCCCCTCCCACCAAGGGGGACCACTCGGGGGACGCGAGCACGGACAGGGGCAATAAGCAGTGACGGATGAGGGCAGACAACTGGGTATTGTGGCCCGGCAGTCAGTCGGTACGCGGCGTTCTCTTGTGACCATTGCTCGTAGTCTGTCGGTCTGGATTGCTGGCTGGCTGGCTGGTCTGTCTGTCTGTCTAGATTGCCTTTGTGGTTACCAGTTTTACTCAGTGTCTGGCTGGCTGGCTTGCTGGCTCTGTAGCTAGCTGGCTGGTCTGTCTAGAATGGCTTGGGTGGTTACCATTTCAAATGCATTTAAACTCCGTGTTAGTCTGAATGACTGGCTCTGTATCTGGCTGGCTGGTATATATGTCTGTCTAGATTGGCTTGGATGGCTACTATGTGACATCAGTGTCTCTTTGGATGACTGACTCGATGTCTGGCTGACTGTCGCCTATACTCGTATAGATTGGCTGGGTTGGCGACAAGTGAACTCAGTGTCTGGCTGGCTGGCTGGCTTGCTGGCACTGTAACTGGCTGGCTGGTCTGTCTGTGAAGATTGGCTTGGGTGGTTACCAGTTGAACTCAGCGTCTGGCTGGCTGGCTTGTATCTAGCTGGCTGGTCTGTCTGTATGCCTAGACTAGCTGGGGTGGCTACTATATTACCTCAG